>NC_141551.1:3815000-3990000 GCF_021556685.1 Rattus norvegicus | reverse complement strand
CTTTCTTTCTTTTTTTTTTTATCTTTATTAACTTGAGTATTTCTTATTTACATTTCGATTATTATTCCCCTTCCTGGTTTCCAGGCCAACATCCCCCTAGCCCCTCCTCCTTCCCTTCTATATGGGCTTCCCTTCCCCATCCTCCCCCCATTGCTGCCCTCCCCCCAACAATCCCATTCACTGGGGGTTCAGTCTTGGCAGGACCCAGGGCTTCTCCTTCCACTGGTGATCTTACTAGGATATTCATTGCTACCTATGAGGTCAGAGCCCAGGGTCAGTCCATGTATAGTCTTTAGGTAGTGGCTTAGTCCCTGGAAGCTCTGGTTGCTTGACATTGTTGTACTTTTGGGGTCTCGAGCCCCTTCAAGCTCTTCCAGTTCTTTCTCTGATTCCTTCAACGGGGGTCCTAGTCTCAGTTCAGTGGTTTGCTGCTGGCATTCGCCTCTGTATTTGCTGTATTCTGGCTGTGTCTCTCAGGAGCGATCTACATCCGGCTCCTGTCGGTCTGCACTTCTTTGCTTCATCCATCTTGTCTAATTGGGTAGCTGTATATGTATGGGCCACATGTGGGGCAGGCTGTGAATGGGTGTTCCTTCTGTGTCTGTTCTACACTTTGCCTCCCTATTCCCTGCCAAGGGTTTTCTTGTTCCCCTTTTAAAGAAGGAGTGAAGCATTCGCATTTTGGTCATCCTTCTTGAGTTTCATGTTTCTTCAAAGAGTGGACTTCTTTGATGCAGCTTTATCACCGTGCACCAAGTACACAGTGCACACGGGATGAGCACTCACCAGTCCTTATCACACTCTGCCTGTCTCCGTGTTTCCATGGGAGCCACAGCACGGTGCTCTAAGTGTCAGGCTCTCTGGCTATGTGGCTCACTCGTCCACTTGCAGACGGCCAATTGTCAGGGACCCTCTGCAGGTCACGGTTGGTCCCCTCTTTGCTTCATTACCAGCTGATGGAGATTCTTGGTGAAAGCTGGAGTTTATGCAGGTGGGTTTTCCCCTATATAAACTGGCCTTAGGCACCAGGGATGGGATATACTTTGGAGGTTAAGTCAGAAAACACACACCCACATTGGTAGCATAGAACGGAAGCAGGGACAAAGGGAGATGTAATCTCTGTTTCGGGGAGATCTACACAGAGTGAGCTGCCATTTAAGCATCCTTGCTTGCTCATTGAGAGGTCCCAGGACATGCTATTTCCAGTTTAAGTGGACATCATATACGTACACACCATGGACTGATATGTAACAAAACAAGCCAAGCAATACAGCATTAACAACTTTATTTCCCCCCTTTAAAAATCTTAGTTTTTTTTTAATTTTTCTTTTTATGTCTATGAGTACACTGTCTTCAGACACACCAGAAGAGGGCATCAGTTCCCATGACAGATGGTTGTGAGTCACCATGTGGTTGCTGGGAATTGAACTCAGGACCTCTGGGAGAACAGCTGGTACTCTTAACCTCTGAGCCATCTCTCCAGCCCCATGAACAACTTGTCAAGTTGTTGCCCATGGTTGTGGCTAGTGGTGATATCTTTAAAGCTCAGGAAGCAGAGCCAGGTGGTGATCTCTATGAGTTTGATGCCAACGTGGGCTAGACGGTGAGATCCTGTCTTAAAAAAAAAAATGGGATTGGGGATTTAGCTCAGTGGTAGAGCACTTGCCTAGCAAGTGCAAGGCCCTGGGTTCAGTCCTCAGCTCCAAAAAAAAAAAAAAAAAAAAGAATGGCCTGTGTGTGTTTTTCTTAATTAAATAAATGTGGAAACAGAAGGCAGTTTTGTATTTACTGCCACGGTGATGCTTTCTTTCCCTCAGAAGGCTGTTGATGTACAACAATGCTCCCTGTGCTTTTGTTTGTTTATCACACTAGTTAATAACACAGTCCATACTACAGATGACAACTTCACATTCGATGCATGTGTTTGATTATTAATTAGATTAGATTGATGGTGGCTGTCTCATTCTTAGAGGCCATTTGTGGTCCTATGCCTGTCGTTGGTAATTTTATTCTCTTTGTTTATTTGTAAAGACTTTTATCATCTCATGTCCTCACTGTATAGAACTCTCTAGAGTGACTGGCCTGGAATTTGAGACCCTCCTGCCCTTTCCTCTGAAGTCAGGGCTGCAAGCCATGTGTACAGTTATGTAAAGTTCTCAACACATGAAAATATGAATGTTTTTTGAATTGCATTTTACAAACATTTTCTCAGTGTTTTATTTAACTGCATTTCTTGCCACACAGAAATCTGATTTCTTGTGTTTATTCCTTTTCCTGGTTTGGCCTTTCAAGGAAACAAGGGAGGAACTAAATTTCTCTTCACTTTCTGTGTACATAGGTGTGGGATATTTGCAATTAAGAAGCCTTCATACAAGCTGAGAGGTCCAGCTACTGTCCCTTTGCCCTGTCCCCTTCTGCCTTGACATCATCCTGCCTTCCAAGTTTCTTCTGATCATATCCAGTGTCATTTTCTTCTAGCACTTCCATGATTTTATTTCACTTGAATCTTCAAATGTCTCAAGTTAATCTTGATATATCATGTGAGCTAACATTCTGTCTTTATCTCAATCTTCAAATGGCTGGCCAGATACCTCACTTCAATCAGACAGATGATATCAGATTAAGAATGGTAAATTGTTGTCATTTCATTCTGCCTCCTTGCAGATTAAAAAAAAAAACCAACAAAAAAAAAAAGAGGGGTGTGGGCTAAAGAAGGCGAGGATTCAGCCAACTCTATCACGTGGAAACGAAGGTGCTGGAATAAGTCGCTTTGTGTTTCCAGAAGCCTTTAGACTATTCTTCATCCATGGTTAGCATGATGTGTCTGCCTTCACTTGGCCTGGGAATTATAGGAGTGATGACCTCAGTGCTTATTTGACATTAGGTAGCAGGAATCACCTTAGGAATCTTCAGAGTTCTCTGTCTTTAGAAAAATTATTTACATTACATATATAATCTAGTACATATATAATCTAGGATGATATACCTGCTCTGTAGAAGCTACATAGGCTTGGCTTCCCCTCAGTAGACCCTGAGTGTGTCGTTTCTTTGAGAGGTTAAAGGAACAGCAGTCATGAGAAAGGGGAAGGGGCAGCCCACGATGGAGTGTTGCCACGATAGGAATCACTGAGGGCAGTTGGAGTATAAACTTGGAGAATTGGTACACCAGCATGGTGTGTGTGTGTGTGTGTGTGTGTGTGTGTGTGTGTGTGTGTGTGTGTGTGTTGGAAGGATTACAGGAACAAGACACAAGTTTCTGTGTATTGTCCCTGAGGGGATTCACTTAGGGCCTTAATCTCTCACATAGTTGACCTGTGGCACAGGTGTATAAAGCTGAATTCATGAGCCAGAGAAAGGTGCAGTCAAAGAAAGGCGAATGCTGGTCACTGAAAGTCACAGTGACATGCCAGGAAGCAGATGGGATGGTGAACTGGACATAGGAGCTGCTATTAAGCTCCTTAACTTCAAGTCTACCTTGCATGTGTAGACATCAGTAGCACACACCACCCAGGGGACAACTTTCTTCCTCCTTCGTTCCTTAGAAGAGCAGGTCAGGGAAAGATCAAGTCAAAGTCAGGATACATCTTCCTGAGGTCTTTGATGGCCATACTCTTCATGTTTAACTTTTAGAGGTTTGAGTACAAGGTCTCATGAATACCCCTTAGCCTTGAATTTGATAGGAAGCCAGGTTGACCTTGAACTTCTAATCGTCCTGCCTTCATCTCCCCAGAGCCACAATTATAGGCATGTCTAGTTTCTGTAGTTCCAGGGTCTGAACTCAGGACTTCATGAGCACCGGGCAAGCACTCTATCAAGTGTGCTATACCCCAGACCTGATTTAACCTTTGACCCCATGATAAAGTGTTGTTAACAGTAGAAACAATAGTAATACTTTTACACAGTTTACAGATGTATTCTCACTTAGTTATCAAGAAACAGCTTGTGAAATAACAGAGATAAGCTTTGTTCCACAAAATTCTAGAATATTCCAAACTACAAGAGAAAAAGGTTGTGTGCTTCAACCTCAGCTGGAATTATCAGCTCAAGGAATCAATGAATAGCTCAAGTTCCAGTGACTTCAGAAAAAGAACTATGCAACAGGAGACAGTTCCTTTGGGAGCTGGCTTGTCATGGCTTGGTCTTTGGTTGACCCAGAAGCCCTCCCATGTGCTTTTTCCCTCTCAGCGACATTGCCTTTATTGGAAACCATGGAAGCCAAGAACATTATTGTGCCATTAGCATTGCAGTAGAAGGCCCTGCCACTTGTGTCCCAAACTGCAGGCTTTGTTTTAGAGGAAGTTTATTTGTTGGAGGAATAATCAAAAGCTTGAGATTTGTCTTTTGAATAGACTCTGTAGTTGCTTGTATTCTAATGCTAATTTGGGTCCCCAAAAACTTTGCATGAGAGGGTCTGGACATTGCTTCTGGGAATCTGCCCTAGTTAATTATGATTGGTAAATAAGGATGACAGCAGCCAATAGCTGGGAAGAAGAGAGAGAGGTGGGGTTTATGTTTCCTGGGCTCGGGACCATGAGGAGAAGGAAGGAGAAACATAGAAACCACCATGGAAGGATAAGAACAGGCAAGGCGGAGCCTTCATGCCTTAGGAGCTGTGCCTGAAGGAGAAGCAGAACACCATGTAAAAGGCCAAGAGAACACGGCCCAGAGGGCTGCTCCACTGGTCAGAGCAGCCCAGATGGAACGCAGAAGTTAGTAATAACTCAGAATTATCAGGGGAGGTAGACTCTAGCAGCACGGAGACGAGGCCCAGGTATTGTGCTACTGAAGGCATATTACAATGTAGAGGGTGTGTGTGTGTGTGTGTGTGTGTGTGTGTGTGTGTGTGTGTGTGCTTCATTCAGGAACATAAATGGTCAAAGGCAGGAAGGAACCCTGCACTGGGATTTTTTTTTCTTTTTTTTATTGGATATTTTTTATTTACATTTCAAATGTTATTCCCTTTCCTGGTTTACTGGCCAGGATTTATAAATATATTCATACTACAGACTTTATTTCAGGGTCTACTATTTATAGCTCTATTTCAATTCAGGGATGCCCATCTCAGTGTGGAATAATTAAGCTTACCAAGTGATTGACAAAAGCCTGGTGAGAGAGGACCTAATCAGTGTGCACCCAGCATACTCATGGAGAGACTCCAGCGTTTCAGGACCTTTCTCTACTGCAACTCTCAAAGTTCAGTATAGCTAGGACTTATGTAGCATGAATAACCACACACTCAAAACCCATGTGGAATTGAATCTATACATTCTTGGGCCACTGATGCCTTTTTGAGAATGGAAGGAAACAATTTCTAGGAACCAGCACTGGTCAGCTCAAGACTGTCCCCTCCTTAAGAGAACAATTGCTGTGGTTCCAAGGACAGTTAATGGGGACATTCCAAGTGTGTTTCTGCCTCTCTGTCAAGTATGAAGATGTCGTTCTGGAGTGCCTCTGCAGGCGGGCTGAGTTATATTATTAAAAGAGTAAAGAACTAGAACCATCCACCACAGCCCACCAGCACAGCTGCCAGTGTCTCTCATGGGAAAAGGGGAGAGGGAGAGAGGGAGAGAGGGAGAGAGGGAGAGAGGGAGAGAGGGAGAAAGGGAGAGGGAGAGAGGGAGAGAGGGAGAGAGGGAGAGAGGGAGAGAGGGAGAGAGGGAGAGAGGGAGAGAGGGAGAGGAACAGGTGAGTAAGAAATCGTGGCAGACCAAATATCACAAAATCACTCATGAGCACAAGGCGCGAAGCAGCAGGCATTTAATAATGTGAAACACTCTACAGAGCTATCTAACCAAACTCTATGGCACTGGTATAAAAACCAGCACACAGGGCAGTCCACGCACCATAGCCAGGTGTTTGACAAAGATGCTTCAGATGTACACACGAGCCATAGTCTCTTCATCAATTGGTGCTGGGATGTACAGAAGGTTGATTAGAAGTCTGCATACAAGTATTAACTCAAAATGAACAAAGGACATAAAACTTCTAGAAGAAAACCCAGACCACACTTCAATATATCAGTATAAGGAAATAATCTCAAAGCAAGGTAACAAAACCAAAAATAGACAAGCAGGTGTTGTTGTAAAAATATAAAAAATATAGCAGTCTTTCATCCCCACTAGGTCTACACCACAGTGCTCCAAGATGTCTGCTGGATATCTTAATCTCAGTCAGCAAAGCGTCTCACCCGCTCTGCTCCATCCCCTATCACACTGCTGAAGGCCTCTCTCTGAGCCGTCAGCAATCTCTCTACCTATCTAGTTCCCAAGGCAGGTCTCCATGCCAGAAACACACATCCCAACTCTGTGGCAGCCCAGACCAGCCGCCGCACACTTTCTTACACGTAAATCGCTACATGAAAGAACATACAACACAATAACTTTTGGCCCAATTGATAAGATATAATTGCCCACCTAAACATACAAAGCCCAGTACCATCCATCCCTTAAGAACATTAATAACAACCTGTAAATACACAGAGCAGAATTTTAACGTCACCTGCCATATTGTCCTGCCATGGCTTCTCTCCCTGTCCCTCCTGTCTCTTCTTCATTTCTGTTCCAGTCTCCTCCTCTTCCTCCAAACTTTTCTCCCACCCATCCTTCCTTCTCATCCAATGACAGGCCTCCTTCTATCTTGTACCTGCCTCACCTGTGACATCGTCCCACAAACAGGACTTTAACAACCTAAGCAACTTCTGGAAGAGAAAAACATCAGAGTGAAAAGACAACTGGCAAGACAGAGGAACAGCCGCAGAGGACTCAGCCATGGCTCGGTATCTGCCCACATCAGGTAAATGATGATCACTGAACTTGAACGACTGCAGTCAATTTATAAATGAAGGCTGGAAAGGGTGGAAAGAAAAGGGCGCTCATGAACGTTGCCACTCAGTGTAAATTAGTGCAGCATCTATGGAAAACGGTATGGCCATATGATCTAGCACACCCATTACTAGGCTTGATAACCAAAGGGGAGAGGGGCAGGGTATAGAAAATGCCAGGGAGAGCATCCACTGTGCTCTGCTGCCCCATCTACAAGCGCCAAGGCATCAGTTAGGGTCCAGTGATAGATGAACAAGTAAAGGAAATATGTCAGAGCTACAAAATGGAATAGTATTCAGCTGTAAAAAGGGAATGAAATCCTGCCATTTGTGGAGGACATTAGGAAAATAACACACACACACACACACACACTCTTCTTTATCTTAGTCTTACATAGAAGCTAAAGAGTTTATTTCATGTGTTAGTGAAATGGTGCTCACTATGCTAGGAGCTGGGAGTGAGGGAGAAGAGAGAGAAGAGGGGAGAAGGGGGATGGTTGGGGGTAGGTCCTTATGTTCTGCAGTACATCATGTGACACTGCAGTATATCACATGACACTATTTTCCAGCCACCTACTGCATATGTTGTAATGACCTAGATGGAGCTTGGAAGACCCATTTCTTGGAAATACTAAGTGTGGCAACATGAGTTACCCTGGGCTGAGCCTTGCACACTACACATATGTACCAATCCTCACACACTACCCCATAAATATCTGTAGTATCCAAATTCTGCTTTGGATTTCTCTGTTGGGAACCAAGGCAGTTGAAGAGGGGGGTGGATTCTTGGGCTTTTAACAGTTAAAAATTTTGGAATTTGGGCTGGCAAGAAGGATCAGCAGGTTAGAAACACTGCTGTCAAGCATGATGACCCAAGTTCAATACCTGGGAACCACACAGTGAACCAACTCCTGCTGCTTGTCTCTGACCTTCATGTGTGTGCAATGGTGTGCTCATGCAGCACACACACACACACACACACACACACACACACACACACACACACAGAGGAGAAAAAAATATTAAAATCTGGAATTTTGCCTGAAAGACCTGCAGTGAGAATTTTAGTCACAGTGAATGCAAACTTCCGCACCAGGGGAGAAGGCAGCTGGATCTAGTGAAGTCCAGGGCTGCTGAGAGAGAGAACAACAGTACAGCATCCAAATCCTCTTGTGGGTGTCTGGCTCCATTTTAAAAAAATGGTCTGATCTTGGCAGTGGCACAGAGACCTCAGAACAGGACCTGTTCTGTACTCCTGGCTTGCTCAATCCGTGACTCTGAGCCAGTTCTAGGGACTGCAGTAGCACTGCATTTTCTTATGGCATCTGTAGAATTGTCCCTCAGAGTCAAGCATCCCATCAACCAGCCGTGTGTTCTGAGAAGGTGATCGGGGTCATGCTGGACTACCAGGGCTGCATTGCTCAGAGGGCTGCTCTCAGTGTGATGGCCCATAAGACCTTGGGAGGGGAGCTCAAGAGCTAAGACCATTTAAAAATGTATCTTACTGAAGAGATCTTTCTTTTGGGAGTCAGTTTGGCAATAACTAACTAAAACCATTAAAACATTTGTGTCCTTTGACTACTGGATTCATGTCTAAGAAACTATCATGAGAATAAATTAATATCACAAGACGTCTTCATTTACTGCTGCTTACAACTTCAAGAATAGTGAAATTCGCAATTAAGTAACAATTACATTACATGATGGTTACATTATAGAAGTTTTAGCATGTGGAATGAAGTGCTTTGCAAAGACCTGGAAACAGCCTACTTCTAAAGTCACAGGGGAAGTGTATTGGACACTCGTAAGGAAATACATGCTCATTTAAAAAGATTAACGGACACATGACAATGTAAGCAGACTTCTAAGTTAGTGGGATTGTAGGCAATTATTAAAGATTATATTTTTGAGAGGGGGGAGGGAAGAAAAAGTAAACAGAAGTTTGTGCATGGAAGTGCAGTGCTCACAGAGACCAGCAAAGAATTTTGGATACCTTGGAACGGAGGAATTACAGGCAGTTGTGAGCCAAACCTGGATCTTCTCCAAGAGCAGTGTGTACTCTCGTCCTCTAAGCCATCTCTCTGGCCCCTTGGGATGATTTTTAATGCATTTATACATAGTTCTGAGTTCTCCTTAATGAATACATATACCACTTACATTCAGTGGAAGAATATAGTTTTAAAAGTTGTTTCACTCATGTGCTGGGTCACAGTCATCACTCCTAGAAAATAACTAAATGTTTTCAGGGCGACTCTACCATACCTGAACTCAGATGTCAATTAATACACTCCAGGGTGGCTTGGGAATTACCTAGATCAGACTGGCCAGTGGCTATATCTCTGGGACATTTTCCTAATTGATGTAGGAAAGCCCAGTCCACTGTGGGTTGTGCTATCCCCTAAGCAGGTGGGCCAGGTTTGGATAAGAAGGCTAGCTGAGCCACCCAGAGGAAAGCCCAGTCCACTGTGGGTAGTGCTATCCCCTAAGCAGGTGGGCCAGGTTTGGATAAGAAGGCTAGCTGAGCCACCCAGAGGAAAGCCCAGTCCACTGTGGGTAGTGCTATGCCCTAAGCAGGTGGGCCAGGTTTGGATAAGAAGGCTAGCTGAGCCACCCAGAGGAAAGCCCAGTCCACTGTGGGTTGTGCTATCCCCTAAGTAGGTGGGCCAGGTTTGGATAAGAAGGCTAGCTGAGCCACCCAGAGGAAAGCCCAGTCCACTGTGGGTAGTGCTATCCCCTAAGCAGGTGGGCCAGGTTTGGATAAGAAGGCTAGCTGAGCCACCCAGAGGAAAGCCCAGTCCACTGTGGGTAGTGCTATGCCCTAAGCAGGTGGGCCAGGTTTGGATAAGAAGGCTAGCTGAGCCACCCAGAGGAAAGCCCAGTCCACTGTGGGTTGTGCTATCCCCTAAGCAGGTGGGCCAGGTTTGGATAAGAAGGCTAGCTGAGCCACCCAGAGGAAAGCCCAGTCCACTGTGGGTTGTGCTATCCCCTAAGCAGGTGGGCCAGGTTTGGATAAGAAGGCTAGCTGAGCCACCCAGAGGAAAGCCCAGTCCACTGTGGGTTGTGCTATCCCCTAAGCAGGTGGGCCAGGTTTGGATAAGAAGGCTAGCTGAGCCACCCAGAGGGAGCAGGCCACCCGGCAACATTCCTCTGCCTCCATCCCTGTCCAGAGCACCCTCAACGGTGGACTGTGGCATGGAAACATGAGCCAAGTCCTTTCCTTCCCCAGGTTGGTTTTGGTCAGTCATATCACAGCAACAGAAAGCAAACAAGGACAGAGAACTTGGGAACTGGAAGAAGTCTGGTTGATGGGGCAGGGGTTGGGTTTTGTGTTCTCCCCTAGGGGAAGAGTGGCTGAAGGAGCTGAGCCAGTGCTCTCTGTGGCTGAGACCACTTCTGCCTAGAAGGGAAAGTCCTGTCCCTCCATGTGCTGTTTGTCTCTGAGATCAAACTACAGAGAGCCTTGTATGTGGAGGAGTGAGGTCAACAGGTGCCCTGAGGATTGCTGACAGGAGCAGACTCATAATGGCATGTGGTAGCTCTTTAAGCATCTGATGGTTTTGCTTCCTAAGATGAGCTCTTTCCAAACCTCACACGGAACTGTATTCATTAGGTGTGAATTACCACAGGTAAATGAGGTAACAGACTTCTTAGAGAGGAGGATTCCCCTCAGAGTTGGAGGGCATGCTGTCTGCAGCAGTTTGGTAATGTCAGCGGTAGCCCTCTGTAGTGGGAGGCGGTGTCAGGTGGAGCAGGCAGCCACAGATCGAAGCCGGAAGCACAGAAAGGACAGTGCTGTCCCAGAATACTTTCTAGGCAGTGTCTCCCAATGACCTAAGGACCTCGAAATTCCACTTCCTAATAAAAGTTCACAGCACCTCCAGTCCCTGACAGAACTTCTGCACCTTCGATGGACTCAATATCCAGACCACAGCAGGAACCAGTAGTGTCCTCATGCTGACAAGGTCAGAGATTGGCCCGATGTCCCTGCTGAGCTCGCCAAGGCACTCCCCATTTGTGGTTGTGTTTGTGCTGTGCTTGGTTGTTGACAGTTCCCACAAGAGCTCCACTGCAGGGGCAGAAACTTCCTTCACAGGGAACACATACCTCTAACTGGACAGCAGCCACAGTGACATCCCCTGGCTGAATCCACCTGGATTCTGCTGGACATTGGTGGCTGGGATTTATTCAGCAAACCCAGATGGGTGGCTGTTCTCTTTGTCGTTATTACAGAAGGGAGAGAAAAATCACAGCAATTAGTCAATAAAGAACTGTCAGGGCTGGAGAGCTGGTTCTGTGATTAAGAACACTTGTTGCTGTTCCAGATGGCTTGGGTTCGATTCCCAGTGCCCACATAGAAGCTCACAGGTATCTGTAACGTCCAGGAGACCTGACACCCTGTTCTGGCCTCAGCAGGCACTGTGTACACATGGTGCACAGACATACATACAAGAAAAACATCAATGTGCATAAAAGTAAAATATAAATTAAAAAGAAGTAGCTGTCCCACCATGAGTGTACAAATTGCTTATAAGCATCCAGCACTAATGAGTCCTGGGTAACATGGAGAACTGAGGAGGGAGATGGTGTGAAGACCTGCCGCTGATAGGCAGCACAGAGGAGCTTCCAGCAGACGTCAAGACGACCAATGAGAATTACTTTTTTCATCTGAAAATCAATGTATTCTGAAGCAGCTGACTTACAGCCAGGCAGTTCAGCCTGAGAGCTGGCATAGTTAGTGTCCCTAAAGATCACCGACCAGTCTGCTTCCGCTAACCATCTGCTGTAGCGGGAATTAGCTGCCTCTGCAGGAGAACACTCCAGTGGTGTGCAGCTGGAGCTGGGGGGAAATATTGGGAGGACTGTGGTGCGAAGAGCACGCAAGGACAGGGCTGCGACTCAAATTCAGCAGCAGCTACAAGAAGAACATATAGACTATACGCAGTTTTCCTTACTGTGCCCAATTTTGTTATATCCAATATTTCTATTTTGTTATGGAAAATATTGGCTCTGGATAATAATGTTGGTCTGTTGTATCGTGCATTATTTCGTAGATAAATCTAAAAGTGATTTCTCCTGGCTGGCTCCTGTTGGCTTGCCATAAAAGCTTCCGTCATCAAGCTGTCTAGATGGCTTAATGGGTAGGTTGTTTCCTGTATAAGCGTGGAGACCCAAGCTCAGATCCCCAGCATCTGTCTGAAATCGAGGCACATATCTGTAACCCCAGTACTGTGGGATAGAGGTGGGAGGACCCTGGAGAGACCTTCTAGGCACCAAAGCCCAGTCAAGATTTTGAGCTCTGGGTTCAGTGAAAGACCTTGTCTCAGAAATTAGGTGGAACAAGGTTGAGGGAGACACCGATGCTGAACTCTGGCCTCCGTGTGTGCGCAGAAAGATACATAAAGCTTTAGTTATAGCGTACACTTACGTCTTAGCCCCTCTACTTAGATGGCCTGGGTTCTCAGGGAACTGATGATAACTGGGACCTGGTTTGTAGAAGACTGGGGAAGGCTAGGATTGAGAAGCTGGTGAGCCTCGCTAGTATTAGTGAGGTCAGTACTTCAACTTGTTAGTTCCTGATTTATGAGGACTAGATGTGTCTCCAATCGAAGTGCACACCCCCAAGGGCAGAACTTACTTATTCAACTTTACTGTAGTTTACACGCGGAGCATGCAAATAACCTCTCAGCACACACTCGCTAACTATTTGTAGGAAATCATGTAGCAGATACCACCTTGAGCAAGTGCTGAAGAATTAATCTAATTATCAGTGATCGTCAGCCCTTGGCTTTCCTTGCTGGTAAAACATCATAATTTGAAGAGTGCATCGCATTTATTCAATTCCAGTGAACTGTAGCAATTTAAAATGTTTTAAAGTTTTGTATTCATAAAGTGCTCTAAACAAGATGTTCTTTTTAGCAGTTGGGGAAAAAGGTTCTCTAAAAGGCATTTAATTCTTAGTGGAAAAATAATATTAACAAAAGCCTTGTGCGAATGTTTGAATGACAATTTGCTCATTTTCTTCATGAATTGGGGTTTGATAGAAAATGCATATGTGTCACTGAAAGACAGAGTGATGGGTCTGTGTGGTTGGAACTCAAAATGACATTGCTCTGTCAGTGTGTGCTGTGCCGGCTTGATGGCTTTGATGGGGGAGGGGTACACTTGGCTGGTGGTACTTCCAAAGGTGAATCTTGCTGTGTAGGGTTAGTGGTCAGGGCAGCCATTCAGGCTGACAGAACCTTGGACTTCTGTGGCTTCTGTGATGGGGACAGGGACATGGTTGACTTGAATATTCTTCAGACAGCCAAAAAATGAGTTCCACACAGGGAGTGTAAGCATTTTCAATTTGTCTGAAAGAGAAAGGAAGAGACACTCGATGGATAGTTCATCCCAAGAAATGGTGCACATGTGGGGGAGGGGGTTAAGAATATTATTAGAAATCCAGAGACCCCAGAGCTCGGCCCCTGGCCATCTCAGACCTCCTGCCTGCTGTGATATACTGGCAGCAAAGCTGTCCCTTGCCACTAGAGAAAGAACTCCTGCAGCTCGAATCAATAGAACATAACTCTCAACTCTGCTACTTTTTATGGGTTATGAAAGGACTATAAAACTAATGAGCTGACTCTCTGAAGGATATAAAACAAGGAAGAATAAAAGGGCCCATTCCAGGCAGCATTTCAGTCTTTAATGTGACTGTCTCAACCTGCCCCATTCTCCCATTTGGACTCAACGGTCACTCAGGGCCTGGGGAAGAGAAACCATTATTTCTCGTCAGCTTTCTTTCTTATTTGCTGACATAGGCTTCTGACTTAATGAAGCCTCTTAAGGGAGGGTTATAAATGACAGGCTTGGGACCAGAGGAGGCAGCATTCATGTGCCTGTGCTACCCTGAGATGTGCCTAGATTCTGAGGCAAAGGGCCCTGCCCCTGCACTGGGCACCAGGAATGCTCTTTTCTTTACTCAAGTGTTGGACCCTTGGCTGCTGGGATGGGAAGACATCAAGAGCCCCTGGGCTCTAACATGGCTGTACAAGTTGGGACTAGATTTATTTACCTGGGACACCTCCGACGTGCAGTGACCCTCGGGTGCTGTTTGGTGAGAAGGAAAGTGGTGCGACTGTGTAGCTACTGTCTGTATCCAGTTCTAGATGCAGGATGCGCTGTTTAATGGAGACTGGATGAAAGGAAGCTGGTTAGTTCTGATGAGTGCACCCCTGTGTCACCATTGCCTTTGAACCATTGTCTTTCCCATGGGACCCTCAGGGGGACTGTTTGAAGGCAGTTGCTCAGTCTTGGGTAGAAATGCCGCCCTCACTAAATCAGATCCCTACAATGACCCCATGGGGTTGAGGAGACAGCCGAGTTGGTTAAATGTCTGCCTTGCAAGTGTGAGGATCTGAGTCCAAGCTCTCAGACTACCTGAAAACAAAAAATTGCCAAGTGTGGAGGTAGCTTTGCTGCAGTCCCAGTGCCAGGGAAGTGGGGTGGGCAGATCCCCGAGGCATGGGCAGATCCCTGAGGCATGCTCGCCAGTCAGCCCACATTAGTGAACTCCAGGCCAATAAAGCCTGTCTCAGAAACCAAAGTGGTTAGCACCTGAGGAACAAACTTTGGCCTCTGGCTTCCACGGGTGTGTGCACACACACCTGCACACACGAGAACATACACACAGTGAATACACAAAGACCACGTCATTATCCTGCTCACATAAGAGAGGAAACCCAGGCCCTGGTCTCTTGTCTCTTGAAGCCACGTTCATGTGATCTGACCACAGCTACTTAAGAAGCCAGGGTCAGTCCCTACAAACTTTGACCCTCAACACATCTTTCTCCCATCTTGATAAGTGTATCTAACTGAAAGACAGCTTTCAAATTAGCCAAGAAAGCACTACGTTTTACAAAAAGGTATTTTAGTTATTACAGACTCGGGTATCTCTACACTTGATCTTAGCCAAAAGGCCAAGAAAAGATAAAAGTTTGTTTGTTTCTTACTTAGTTGCTGACAAGGTCTCATCCTGGTCTCAAACTTACTATACATCTCTAGACAGCCTTAAATCTCTGTTCCTCGTCTTTCACCGACCCGGTGCTATGATCCCAGGTGAGCACAGCCATGCATGGTCCATGGGGATCAGAGCCAGGGCTTCATGCACACGAGGTGAGCGTTCTACCAGCTGGCTACATCCCTAGCCTCAGGCTCATGGCTCTCTAACACCCACAAGTTATGACTAAAACAACAGATTCTGAGAGCATACACTCACTTTACAGCACCGCTCTGTTTGAATAGTTTGGATTAAGATGTAACAATTATTAAAAACTAACAATGATCCTTGAAAATCCAACAGTAAAACTGGGTGCTGACTGAACGCTGCTATGGATCAGATGCAGGCTGTGCACTTCATACACACTAACTACCTCATTTAATTTTCACAAACCTATGACACCATTTTTATCTTCATTTTACAAATGAGGAAACTGAGGCAATGTGTGTGTTAAAGTAACTTGCCCACAGTCATAGGAGTAAAGGATGGAACTTAAAGCTGGCTTCTTTTGTAAAGTGTGTGTGTGTGTGTGTGTGTGTGTGTGTGTGTGCGTGTGTGTGCGCGTGTGTGTGTGTGCGTGCGTGTGTGTGTGCGTGCGTGTGTGTGTGTGTGCGCGCGTGTGTGTGCGCGCGTGTGTGTGTGTGCGTGTGTGTGTGCGTGCGTGTGTGTGCGTGTGTGTGTGCGTGTGTGTGTGTGTGTGTGTGTACGCACGCGCATCTGTCTATCTGACTGTCTGTGTGAATATGTTTGTGGGTGCAGTGCCTGAGAAGCCAGAAGAGGGCATGAACCTCCCAGATTTGGAGGACAGGTAGTGGTGACCCACCCATGTGGGCGTCGTGAATCACACTAGACCCTCTAGAAGATCTAGCTCTTACCCACTGAGTCATCTGTCTACCCCTAGAAACGTGGCTTCTTCTTGTTGTTCCCAAGGAGTTCAGAAGCAGATAGTTCAAAATGCAAGCCGCAATGTTATTCCTTCCTTAAAGACTAAAGCAACTTCTCAGTTTTCTGGGTGGGCCAGGGTGAGGAAACCCTCCGTACCCCAAACTTAGCACACTCTTCGAGTCAGAGGCAAAAGCTGGGAAACAATCTAGGCACAGTTGTGTTGAAACAGATAAGAAACCTGGGGGGCTGGTCATAGCCCAACCCTCCCAGTGGACAGACTGGGGCTGCTTTTGAGAAGTTCAAACACAGGTCAAAGGGTTTCCCTGTATGTACAAAGGTTACCAGTGTCATACCTGCCACCGAGTGCCACTGTCCATCACACAGAGACTGCTTCGGTGTAATTGATGTCACACTTCCTCCTGCATCACTGCTCACAGAGGTTGTGACCTGAAACACATAGCATTTGGCTATTTTCTTCAGAAGAACACACGGAGCCAGCCGTCCCCTGCTGTCTTCCCTACACACAGGCAGCCTGCAATCATGTTAGATGTTGGCCCTCTGACTCCTGTACCAAGTGACCATACAGTGCCTGAGGCTTCCAAAGAATTCTCCCTCCTAATTCTTCCAGGCAAACCAGCCAAATGATAAGCCCAGGCCCTGACTAGGATTCCTGACAAGAGCGATGGGCTCTGCCCCTCCTCTATCAGTCCTCAGAGGTTCCTGACAAACACCTTCCACTCTCCTCAGTGATTAGGATGCAGCCATGACTGCTAACCAAAACATCTGAGGTGGAAGTTAAAAATGCTGGCGAGGTTCACACTTGCTGCAAGGCCACCCAGTTATAACAACCCCTAGTGCCCTGCACACCAGAAGGCCACCCAGTTATAACAACCCCTAGTGCACTGCACACCAGAAGGCCACCCAGTTATAACAACCCCTAGTGCCCTGCACATCAGAAGGCCACCCAGTTATAACAACCCCTAGTGCACTGCACACCAGAAGGCCACCCAGTTATAACAACCCCTGGTGTACTGCACACCAGAAGGCTACCCAGTTATAACAACCCCTGGTGCACTGCACACCAGAAGGCTCCCATCCTGGACATTAAGCTACAGGTTATATTTGACAGGACATGCATGTATCATGCACATGGTACATTGTTGGCAGAATCCCACCTTCCCACTCTCCAGGTTTGGGACTCCTTCAGAATCTTCTAAAGGTTGAGTCAAAGTGCATATAATGAGAAGGCTAAAATAGGTGTTTATATGTCGTTTACATCTGATTACTTCATAGGGCAGGCTACTCTCAAGCAGGTTTTGAGCTAACCAATGTCCCCACAGTTAGGAAGGTCACCAAGTCTTGATTTTGTCTTCTGAAGACCCTCCCTAATATCCTTCTCTCAACGTTCTCTACAGCTTCAGCATGAGGATCTATGGGCACTTGTCGGTTTCTTTTTCTTTCTTTTTTTTTTTTTCCAGAGCTGGGGACCAAACCCAGGGCCTTGAAGCTTGCTAGGCAAGTGCTCTACCACTGAGCTAAATCCCTAACCAACTTGTCGGTTTCTAAGGGAAGAGTGTCTTTTTTTTTTCCTGGAGATGGAGGTGCTGGCAAGGTGCTTGTGCTCCTGGAAATGACTCTCACCCATGTACCTGTCAGCAAAACCAGCTAAACTCACTGGTTCCCACAAACTAAAAAGAGAGGAGTAGAAGGGGCCAAGAAAGACTCACAGGTAAATCTGATCTAAAGTTATTACCCTGACACACAGAAATGTCAGAGGGAAACACATAATTCTGTATCATTAAATGACAATAAAACTTCTGAAATATGACACTGGGGGCTGGGGACCAGAGGGATAGCCCTGAAATAGAGTCCTTGCATTGAGTGTCAGAGGCTCTGGGTTTGATCTCTGGAAATGGGAAGGAAGGTGTTGAAGCGGTTTGAGCTGTTTTATTGCCATCTGGGATACACTGCCCCAGTTTTAATAAGTTATAGAGAACAAAATGAAAGAGAACAGTGCAACATTCATCTTTGACTCGGGCCTTAGCTGCAGAGAAGATTCCTAGAAGAATTTCATTTTAAAGAAATATACCATGGTCATTAGAAATAGGTTATTGGCTCAGGTCTGTGAGTGATGGAGACATAAGGCAGCAAGAGCATTAATGGAGGGAAGAGTCCATGCAAAGACGGGGAGATGGTGTGGGAGCCAGCAAGCAGCTTAGCACAAGACCTGCACAGAGAGGATGACGGGTCCAGTGTGGACTCCGTAGCTCAGGGCCCGGGCGTGGGTGTGACCCGAGGCTGATAGGCAGGGTGTAAGCATGGGCAGGGTGTAAGCATGGGCAGGGTGTAAGCATGGGCAGGGTGTAAGCAAGCATGGGCAGGGTGTAAGCATGGGCAGGGTGTAAGCATGGGCAGGGTGTAAGCAAGCATGGGCAGGGTGTAAGCATGGGCAGGGTGTAAGCATGGGCAGGGTGTAAGCATGGGCAGGGTGTAAGCAAGCATGGGCAGGGTGTAAGCATGGGCAGGGTGTAAGCATGGGCAGGGTGTAAGCATGGGCAGGGTGTAAGCATGGGCAGGGTGTAAGCAAGCATGGGCAGGGTGTAAGCAAGCATGGGCAGGGTGTAAGCATGGGCAGGGTGTAAGCATGGGCAGGGTGTAAGCAAGCATGGGCAGGGTGTAAGCAAGCATGGGCAGGGTGTAAGCATGGGCAGGGTGTAAGCAAGCATGGGCAGGGTGTAAGCATGGGCAGGGTGTAAGCATGGGCAGGGTGTAAGCATGGGCAGGGTGTAAGCATGGGCAGGGTGTAAGCATGGGCAGTTGCGTGCCATTTCTTCAGGCTCCATGAAGCCTTAGGACCGAGACTTGGCCACATTTGCCTGCAGCCCTGCTGCCCTGAATGTGTCCAGTCAGGTCTGACCTTAGAAGCTAAGCAAGGTCCAGCCTGCTCAGTTCGATGGTAGAATTATTATCTGTATTCTGTAGACACTGAAACTGAGCCCAAAGAAGTTTAAGCATCAACCCCAGGAGCCTTTAAGTGGTGTCACCAGAATTCAGAATTCTGTTTGAGGTTTCCCAGTTTATTTTTTCCACAGCTAGTATTTTATTCGATGGGAGTCTCATTACACATGGTCCAAAAACCTTCAAATAAGAACTCAAATTAGAAGTTAAAGATTGGTCTTCAAACATCATAGCCAACAATGCGACATTTGCCTATGATCTCTCTCATATAAAACTACACCCACACCTCAGTAGCCACCAAACTGTTCAGCACGGTTTCCTTCACTGTAAGGTGTTTGAAGCCACCAGCTTTGGCACTATGAATTATATTTTTCACGCTCTGAATAGCTGTAGGGATTTCACCAGGGGTTGGGGGAACCAGCTCAACCTTGGCGTAGTGCCAAAATGTGGCCAATTAAATCATGGCAGCAGCCACCATCGACAGTGCCTTCTCCGTGAAGTTACAGATGAACTTGGCCATGGTCTAGGGCGGAAGGTACGTCTCGAGGTTTTCCAGTTTTACAGATGAAGCAGAAAATACGGTGATAATGACTTGCTAATAAAAACATGGAAAGTTAAAATCTCCAAACCAGGTCTCATGGTCTAACACTGGACTCTGCCTGCACCGACCGTTAGTGGGCTCTGGCTCCCTCCCCTCCCATGGAAGCCTCCTGCTGCATACCTTTCCTGCCTCCATGTACACACTTAAGCGCTGTCCAGATTGACTTCCGACGTGTATTAAGACCCCAGTGAGACTCCGTGGGCGAATGCTGAAAGTGAGCTTAAGCTCTGGCCCCAAGGACACAGAATTGGCTTCCAAAAGAAAAGAAAAAAAAAACAGTTAAAACACCATAATTAAGGAAAGAGGGCAAAGTTCTTCAGACTTAGAGACATGAACTCTGCCAACTGCTCCTTACCTAGGATCACATGGCCTCCTCCTTGGGAGAAATAAATGCCTTTCTCTAAAGAGCCACCCAAGCAGGGAGATACCCCAAACCTCGCAGAAGGAGAATCCAGGGGTTTCGAGTTCAACTGGAAATCTCTCAGGCACCCCACAAAACTGTGCTGGGGTAGGCTCTGTAAGGAAGCAGAGGATAAAAGTTCATGTTGTGTAGCTCCCAGAGAAGCTGAGGTGAAGGGCATGTGACTTAGGAAAGGAAGAAGATTCTAGAAGATGCCTTCTTCCTGCTTCAGAGAGTCAGGGGTTCCTGACTGTTGCCCTTGGCTTCTTGTCAAGTGTCCAGGGAAACCTGTAAACCAGAGGCTCGATGGGAAGTTAGAGTTTAAAGGGGTCACTTAATCAAGTCTGGGGTTGGGGTGGTAGTGACCTTAGAGATGCTCCTGGTGCAATGTTAAGTGCAGGCAGTGGAAGATGGGCCTCTTCAGAAGTTAGTTTTTATGATGGTTCACATTGTCACCTTGACGGGATCTGGAATCATCTCACAGGTAAGTCACTGGGCATGTCTGAGGGGGTTTCTAGATGAAGTTAACTGAGATGGGAAATCCACCACAAATGTAGATGGCATCGTCCCACGGTCTTCAGAATAGAAACCCAGCTGCACTTCTTCACTCATCCCTGCTTCTGGCTGTGAGTGCAGTGTGCCAGCCACCTCACATCCTTGCCCCTGCTGGACGGTGCCTCAGAACTGAGAGCCAAGCCACCCTCCCTCCCCTGAGTCGCTATCAGGCATGCTGACACGGCAATGAGACAGTACTTAATGCAGTTTCCTGTGCATTCCCCCATGATACCGTTTTCCTTGATAAATAGTTATTACACTAGACAACAGAGTTCTGTACTGAAACCAAGTGAAGACACAATAGGACAGGCCATGACCCAACAGCGAATCCCCAGGGCTGGCTGCACTTGTCCTGTGCAGAAACACTGTTGGATATTATATTCCTACAGTTGGGATCTCAGCTGTCCCAAAGGCCATGCTTGCTGTCTACCATCTCTAGAGGGTTACACACCCCTTAAGAGGCCATGAGCTCACTGGCAGCATGCTTATCCCAGAGGGTACTAGATCTTGGTCCTTCCCTCATGGTTTTGCTTCCCAGCCACCTGAAGGTGTGTAGCTTTGCGCCATTAGACATTCCCCTCTGTGATGTCCTGTCTTGTTACAGGCCCAAAGCCACTGGGCCAAGAGACCATGTCATAAAATCCATTACCCCATATGTTCTTTAGATACAACATTGTAAACAGATGCTACTATCTGTACCTTGTGATTAACAAGGTTTGGGGTTTGTTTGTTTGTTTTAAAGATTTATTTATTTTCTGTATACGAGTGCTCTATCGGCATGAACACCTGCATGCCAGAAGAGAGCATCAGATCATATTATAAGTGGCTGTGAACCACCATGTGGTTGCTGGGAATTGAATTCAGGACCTCTGGAAGAGCAGCCAGTGCTTTAACTGCCTCGCCGGGTCAAAAGAATAACCTAGCCATATCGTTGCGTGGTCTCTCTGCTCTGTGGTTTTTCTCTGAAAGGAAAACAGGCTTAGAGGTTGTAGAAAAGTTCAGTGTTAACAGTAAGGATCCACCTTAGCATATGCCATACACACCATACTGCATATCATATATGATATGAGTCATTCATGATAGACATAGCAAAGTTTCTACACATGCATATAGTAGGAAACCATGCTTTCTTCCTTGTTGTGGCTTTAATTCAAAGAGTGGGCCAAGTTGTACCCTACGGGGCTATCCCAGCTTTGACTGGGTCACCCTGAAACACTAAAATCTAAACTGGTGCAAGGCCTGCTTTAGTCACAGCTCTTTCCAGGCCTGATGTTTAGTCTGGGTCCTTCTTATCTCAGTGCAGGCAAACATTACACCAGGTCCCGAGGGAGGGACAGAGAGACGTATCCTCGGCCAGAGCTGCTCACAGCATCACTGACCTATGATGGTATGGGGAAGGTCACATATGTAGGCATACAGGATGAGGCCAGCACCTGGGAAGGGTGGGAGGAGAGGCAGGGAGAGCAAGCACAGAGGAGTTTTGAACTTGACAAGAACAGTAAGGTGCATATGTGGGCGTAAATACCCATCTGCCTTTGTGTTTCCCATCTGTGGCTGGAGATCCAGCCCAGGCCCTCACCCACCAATCGTCCTCTCTCTGCACACATATCTTCTGCAGCTTCAAGACTCTTTGGAACCCTCTGACTAGAAAGGGAACACGTTGGCTGTGCCAATGAGAATATGCCTTATGCCATCTTGACTTCTTCACAGACACAGCTCAGGCTCTCCAGCTAGACTGAGGATGCTGCTTCATTTCCATGGACTGAGTTGTGTGGTTACTTACTGTTTATGATAAAGGACACTGAGCTTCCATTTATAAAAGAGAAAAAACCCTTTAAAGTAAACCTCGAGTCAACAGCAAGCTGATAGGCAGCAAAATAGGAAGTGCATGCTTCTGCTACTGTTTTGCAAATGTGGCAGAGAATGCCACAGCTTGGGACACATCATCTTAACCCAAAACCTTGGCCACAGGCTGCAGACATGACTCAGTGCCTAGGAGCACTGGCTACTCTTTCAGAGGACTCGATTTAACCCCCAGCATCCACATGGCAGTTCATAGCCATCTATTAGTCCCTGGGGAATCTGATGCCCTCTTCTGGCCTCCACAGGGACTAGGCACACATGTGATGCACATACATACATGCAAACAAAATACCCACACACATAAAATAATAAAACAACCAACACACACCTTGGTCCCCTTCTCTGGAAGAGAAGCTAAGAGAATCATGTTTCTAAGGCCATAGAGAAGCCCACCGTCACTTCTTCAATGCCTGTGTCTCAGCCTGGACCTTATACATAGGCTTAGAAATGCAGTGGGTACTTTTCTCTTGTAAACATCGGACATATCAAACAATCACTTAATGGATTTAGAGTCTTAAATGGCTCCTCAGGCGATGATAGCAATTGTATTTACACTGAGAATAACTTGTTTTCTAGCTTTACCTTTGGCTTTCTTGATAGCGGCAACCCCAGGTAAACCTGTTCTCTGGGGCTGATGGTAGAATTTCCAGGCAAACTGCCTTCCTGGGCCCTTAGCCCATCCACAACCAGGCGTGCCTTTCCTCCATTTAGTCCGAACACCACCTTTAGAACAAAGAGAAGAATCAATGCTGTACCTCTGTCAGCTGGTGCCAGATTTTACCACTAGTCACAGGAAACTTGAAAAGGTCCACCTTTTAGTGCTTTACAAGAGGAAGGTCTTCTTTTTGTCAGCGTGAGCGTTTTCTGTGAGACTGAGTCAGACATTGAACAGCTGACATGAAAGCAGTTATGTAACCAGCTTGAAATGGAACGCTCAACAGATACAACGGATCTAGAAATGTAAACAAAGGCTGGACAACCAAGGGCACAGATTCTGACTAAAGGTCTGAACAGTCTGTGCAGCTGTGCAGCTGAGGGGACGGTAAGCCTAGGCATGGGTCCTGGAGCAGCAGAAACCGGACGTGTCTCCTGCAGCATGAGTAGCAAGCATTCTTCCTGTTACAAGTTTGATTCTGTGTCTGCTATCATGGTGATGGACTTTAGCTAAAGACTCCCAGGCATATGACACCACAGAGGTCTAAACTGTCCCCAAACAGCTCAGCCACTCACTCACTAACAGCCTTCCTTCCTCCATCTCCCTCCCCTCTGTCTGCCTTGCCACTAGCCCAACTAGTGGGCCAGATCAAAGGAAGCCGCACTGGCTTCCTCCTTTTCCTCCACAGGCTACCCCTCCTGCTCTGTCCCTCTTGCTCTTCCTTCAGGATGCTCCCCAACCCCACTGCCCCCCTCTCACCATGGCCTTCTAGGTAAGGGCAACAGTGTCTGTCTGGCCCCAGTCTAATTTCTTCAGCCAAAGAGACTTTGTAAAGGTTATTACTATTTCTGTGTCTGTGCTTTACCAGTGTAAGACACCTCAAAAGCTTCTCAGACACTTGAATAGAATCCAAAGTCCCAGCTGGGCAGAGTGGCACATGCCTGTTAATCCAAGCTACTGGAGCTGATGCAGGAGGATCAAAAGTTCTAGGTCTGTCTGGGTTACATAGTGAGCTCCAGGGGAGCCTGGGCTACACAGTGAGATCCTATCTCACAGATTTAAAAAAAAAGCCAAGCCTAAAGGCATAGCTTGGTGATCTTTTATAGCAATCTGGAGGATGTGGTAGGAGTGCAACAGAGTCAAGGTCAGTATAAGCAACTGAGACCCCACACTTCAACAGTAGAGTGCTTGCTATCTTCAAGACAGATTACATTTTTAGCCATCTTAAATATGTATATTTATATATGCATGCATTCATGCATACTTACATACATTCAGCTAGCAATATCCCAAATTCTTACTTTGGCCTGTGGAGCTTAACCACCCCTGCCCCAATCTTCTCCCTCATAACTTTGTGATCTGCCCAGTGAGCTAACTCCAGCTCCAGTCCCATGACTTCACATGGTGGTTGCTGCCCCTCCCCCAGGACCCTTTTCCTCACAACTGTCTCTCCAGTGGTACTCCCATGTAGACTAACTTCGATCTAACGCCTTCCCGAAAGACTAGTATCCAACATGAGACTCAGCCTGGCTGTTTGCTTATGTGCTCCAAGACAGCAGCCCATTCATATTTGTTGACCATTAATGAATGAAACTTACCAGGTCACCTAGGTTTTCTAATTAACAGTTCCATCATTAGAAAAACATGGCTTCCTTCAACTTTATGGTATATACTTCTAACTGAGGTGGCTTCGGGCAAGAGCTGGGATGCTGGGATGCAGTGAGAGGTGGCTTTCTGCTTGTGCTATGAGAAAGAATACCAAGGAGAGAGGAGGAAGGGAGGAAGAAGAGGAGGAAGAAGAGGAGGAGGAAGAGCTTGCAGGTCTAGAAATTGGATCTGCAGAGAGTAGTGGTCCGGTGTGCAGGGATGAGAAATGGGCTGGGGAGCCATGCAGCCTAGGGAGTTGGAGAGAGGATCACAGAAGCAATGCTTTAAGTCATCCTTGACATTCAGCCATCCATACATGGTGTGTGCGTGTGTGTGTGTGTGTGTGTGTGTGTGTGTGTGTGTGTGTGTGTGTGTGACAGTCTTTGTCCCAAGATGCTGGGCATTCAACACCTCTAACCACAGAGGCTCTCCCTATGCATATTGTGGGACTCCTAGTAATATTCTGGACTTTTAATTTTGATCACTGAAACAGTACAGACTGGGGATCTTGCCTCTGAAATGCTTGGGACCATAGGTATTAAAGTCTATTCTCTGATTTTGGAATGTTCATATATACACAATGAGATATCTCCAGATAGGACTCAAGTCTAAACACAAACTTCATTCATGTTTAGTGTACATATAGACAGACATTCTACATAACAGATTTAGCGTTTTGACTGTAATCTGTTACAAGAGGGCGGGCTTGAGGCACTGAGTCTTTGCTCAGTGCCTGGATCATTCTGGATTGTGATTTATTTCAACATGCTCACAATATTGTTACACAGACTCAGCTCTCACCGTGTGCCACTTCCCGTCATGGTATCTCTCCTTGCTCCTGAGTCTCAGTTTCTTCCCTCCTGCCCCCAAAGCAAAGACAACACGGCCATCTGCGACATAAAGAGCCAGGAAGGAGTCCTTGGTGCCTGTGTAAAACACCAGTCCTTTGGGGGAAGTTGTCTGTATGTCTAAAGAAAACTGTGACCTGTGGAGAAAGAAGGAGACAAGAAACGAGACCTGAGCATGCTGGCCTGTAACTGCAGTTCTCAGAAGCCTAGGGGCAGGGAGATTATGAGTCTGATGCCAACAAGGACTACCTAGAGGTATACAGGAGTCATGTCTTTAAAATAAAAACCCAACCCAACCAAAATAAAAAGGAAAGAAATGGCCAATGAAGGGAAATACATACTTTCAGTTTCCTGTATCTCAGAACAAGAGTGAGGGTGAGCCCACTTCCCAGAGACATGGGACTTACGGAAGCCAGAGCATATTAGATGTTAATAGTGTCGTGTACAGTCTCTTTACTATGTTAGGAATCGCTCAGATTGTCTATGGCAAGTTTAGCTAGTGGTATAGGTCCTAGCATATGGCAAGAAGGAACATTCTCGGACTTTAAAAATCAACATTAAAATTATGTAAATCCACCTGAATTACCATGTCCCCCACTTCTGAGTGTCTGGTTCACTAGGGTTGAGTTCATTCATAACATTGCACAAACCGTCTGTAAAGCTCCTCATGTGAGACACACACTCTACCCTTTCCCAGCAGCAATCCAGCCTTCCTTTGCTTAGTGTCTGGACCGCCCTTCTACTTCTGTCTCAGCACCCTTGACTCTCAAACATGCTTTCTATCTGCAGAGCTTCACAGGGAGGGAAGCTGGAGGAGGACCAGGGAGCAGCTTGGATAATGAGAACGTGACTTGGGCGTCAGATGAACATTTTCTCTCTATGGGACACAGTTAACACAAAGGCACAGGAGCACAGATCCACCTCCTCCTGCTCTCCCCATTGCTCTGACTCCCAGACCTCAGCTATCCTGGAAAAGGAATTACGAAATATCATGTAGCCAAAAATTGAGAGCTAGCATTAATTTATATGATGGTTTCATATCATTTCCAGATTGAGCTAAGCAAGCTTTGCTGTATATGAAGAGTCCCATGCATCCATTCACCAAACCATCCATCCAAACTGTGTAATCATTCAACAATAGTTACTGAGTGTTCAGTGTGCAGAGGGCACGGTGCCGGCCCTGGGAATACAGCCATGGAAGTTTGCCTCTTGAATTTGTTTCTATGGTGCGGGGCCACCAACAAGTCCAGTGAGGCACAGCTTGAAAAGGCAGTAGAGATGTTTATACCCATTCCCTGGGTTCAGGTCCAAGTACCCACTGGAGGACAGGACCAGGTTTATCTTGCTAGTAACTACATGAGCAGAGCCTATTCACAGCACATGTCCAACAAATAGTGACTAAATTGAATTAAGGAGGAAACGAATAATCTAGAAATCTGGACACGAACAGGACTGTTACACTGTTAACTCCAACACTGCGAGGCTAAATGCATGAAAGAGAACCCACATCTGCTAAATGGGGTCATCCAGATGGCCCATGACTCCATGTTTCTCCTGACCTGTCTGTCGCCAGTGCCAACTTAAAGGAACATTGGGGCTCACTCCAGGGCACACAGCACTTTGCATACATGGGCTCCGGGATCGGACTTGACATTTGCTTTCCACACTGCTTCTTAAGGCAATCTTTTTGCAGAAAAGACCAACTAACATTTCAAAGAGGAGCAGTGGATTCACAGCTGTGACTCCTTGTTGCTGGATGAGAGAGGAGAGGCTCAAGAGTTCATTGATATGATACACTCATTGCTGGACAAATGTGACAGCCCCAGCTTTGGGGGGCTGTGTAATCAAAGCAAGAACACATCAGAGTGAGGCTAGTAGCACATGTAGGAGCTGGCAACTCCCCAAACGCACGGTTGTTCAAACGGTCGGGACTGGGATAGGCTACAGTCGCAAACACGAATGTGGCTACCCGGTTAATCTTGAGTGGAAACGTGAAGCTTTAGAATCACACACACCCTGTAGCACGACAGCGACAGCATCTTCCAGAGGGGTTTAGTTGAGGAGGGAAGTTCCATCCCGAATGTAGGAAGCACCACCCCTGGGCTGGGATCCCTGACTAAATGAAAAGAAGAAAGCAAGCGACACCAGCCACCCATCTCGGCTTCCTGGCTCTGGGTGCGATGCAACCTCATCTTCTTGCTGCCTTCTCTACACAGTAGGCCGGACCCTCAAAGCTGGAGTCAAATGGACTCTCCTTTCTTAGGTTGCTTTTGTCACAAAGATGAGAAAAGTAACTGATGCTGAAGTGATTACCTTTCTGCCCTCCCACCCCACCCCACCCCACACTTTACCTTTGAAATGTTCCCTGGATGAGAAAGCATCAGGGTTGACTCAGGCAGATAAGTCACCATGTTGAATGTAGGAAGGGAGAAAATGCTGGGGCACGGGGAGCTGGGAGAGAAGAACCTGGGGAAGGCTGGGGACAGGGCAGTCAGGACAGCATCTACAGATGCCCTTTCTTTCAGATGAGCAGTTGCTGTCATTAAGGTCAGCATGGCCAAGGGAGCAGGACTAGACAATGGGCCTCCCTTCCCAGAAGTGATGATGTCATCAGAAGAACCGATGGAAGGCCATCCCCTCCTGCTCTGGTCTTCTATAAGCCCAACTTCAGCAAATGAGAGGCTCTTAGATGCTCCATGGGGGTGAGGGGTGTCACTGGAGACATAAAAACCTCTTGCTCAAAGTTTTTCTTCAGGTTCTTCTGACCATCAAACCTGAGTCACCCTGTGCTTCTTTGAGTGGACTCCAAGGGCCAACCTCATTTAAACTATTAACCTGTCTTCACTGTCAGGAAATCAATATTACCCTCTTTTAATCAACGAGAAAGTGAAGGTTAGCAAGATGCAACCAGTCTCTAAAATGCCAGGCAGACCCAGAAAGGAAGTATAAATTTAGAAAAGATACACTGAATACAAAGGTGACCAAGATGTGCTCATTTCAAGAAGGCCTGCTGCAGGGACACAGAGGGGTCCCCAGGTTGGGTCCCCTTGGGTTGGTTGTGAATGGCAGGCACACTGAAACAGACTTTTATGCCCAAATCTGACTCTTCTAAGGTAGTCTCTGCTTCAGGGCCCCTGCAGGATAAGATGGCTTCCTCAGGGCTATGCTGCATCCTGAGACCGGCTCCACTCTGTACAAATGGCCCAACCCAGTCTCAGGCTCTCCCAGCCTATGCCTGCTCCTCCCCCACCACCTTTTGCAAGCTCTCCCACATTAAACTTCTTGCCTAACCAAACCATCCTGGCACCCATATCACAGAGAAGCTGAACTGGTATATGACAGCCAATGTATAGCTAGGCAAGGCTGA
This sequence comes from Rattus norvegicus, assembly GCF_021556685.1. Classification (NCBI taxonomy): domain Eukaryota; kingdom Metazoa; phylum Chordata; class Mammalia; order Rodentia; family Muridae; genus Rattus; species Rattus norvegicus. The sequence goes on along the minus strand of NC_141551.1, from coordinate 3,961,363 downwards.
GAGACAGAGTTCAAGCTGGTCTTTCTGCCCTGAAAGCCCTCTGCCTCTATTTACAAAATGAAAGTCTGAAGGAGTGGTTGGCAGCCTTCCCTTCAAGTCTCCTTCAAGACACCTGAAAAGGACAAACCTTGCTTTCCTTCTTTCTTCTGACATCATTAGCATTTCTGCTCAGCCCCTCCCCACTGACAGGGATGCAACTCGTTAGCATAAAAAAAATCTAACAGCATTCTCTAGGAATCTGGCACCAGGGCTACCTAAGAGAATGATTTCCTATTCAGTACAGAACTAAAGAGAAGAAAGGTGATTTATCACATAAATAATGAATAGCTTTGGGGGTGGGATAACAGCCTTATTTTTAGAACACCTTCAATTCCCAGCTAAGCTAATTGTTTAGGTCCTGAGTACCAGCGGCAGCCTTAGCAAGCAGCCGAGCAGCCGCATGTCTGTCTCATCTGTAGAGGGAGGGGAGAGCACATGACAGCCCCCACACCCCTGCCTCATGCAGATGACTGTCTCCAAAAATCTGACAACACCTCCTTCATGAGCATGATGTCATGGGATTAGACTTCCTTGGGAGAGACTGGAAAGCCGGTTCTCAGACGGTGTTGGATGGAACCAGAAGATACATTTTTAAAAAGAAAAGGAGAAATACCTAGGTTTCAGCAGTTCCTGGGGAAGCTTGAATAGCAAGTGGCTGGTGGGGCTGTCTCCAAACTGCAGGGCTCTGTGAGAGGCCTTGGTGTTCAGAGGTGGTAGGCAGGACCTCCCATCTTGCCAAGCCTCTGTGCTCCTTGTGGCCTGAGGTGCATCTTGCATCAGCTGTGAGAGAGAGAGGAGAGGCCGTGAGGAGCCTGTCCAAAGGACATGGTGCTTGCCTGGCCCAGTGTCAGTTCTCACTGGAGTCTAAGATATGAAATCAGCAGAAAATGGAAGGCTTAGCAAATAGCCCCAGTGAGAAGAGACAGTCCCTCCAACCCCAAGAGTCCTTCCAGTGCGCCTTACTGTGTGGAGACACAGAGAAGGTGAGAACTTATTCTCAGCTTCTTTACTCTCCTGCAGAGCCACCCAACCCAGTGTCCATGTGGCTGTGAGTTGGGGGGCCTTTTCCTTCAGGAAGTTATGAATGAGGTTAGAAGACATGGCTTTGGAGAGTCCACATATCCCTTTTCCCTTACCTCCTTTTTCGGGGGAATACATGTAACTCAAGCCTTATACAAGTGCAGCCTCTTTAGGGAAACGGCTGCATTTGCAGCCTATAGGGACCCAGTACTCCATCCCATCACCGACCATCAGAAGAACCATAGCGTTCTCAGCAGACAGCCAGCATGGAGTATCGATAGCCAGAGTAGGACATGGAGGCCAAAACCTGCCACCTCCTCTTCCAGAGCAAGTGAAAGACTAAGCTGAGCAAAGGGACAGGGTCACTGGACCTGTCCTCACTGCTATCAGCATCGATGATGTCATAGAAAATTGTCCTGTGTTGGACAACGCTTTCAACTTTTGAGCACTAGATGGACCCAGAGAAGTTGGAGGAAGAAGCGGAGAGTCTCTGGATCGCCCCTCTGTCTTGCAGCAAAGTCCAGGTCTGGGCCCCAGAGCTCAGAGCTCGATGAGGATCTTCTTAGCCAAAGTAAAGACTCAGGATTGCTCAGGAATGAACTTGTAACCCTCGCTCTAGAGTCATTACTCTTGAGGGGGTGCTGTTTGAGAAGAGCAGTTGATAAAAGGAAGACGCTGTCCTAACAGACAGAAACCCAGGCAGAAAACATCCTTCCCCTGCTTGACACCGCTCATCAAGCAAGTGTTTCTCAGAACCAACCAAGCGAGAGAGCAGAGAGAAGCAGGGTAGGGGGACGAGGATGGGGGCATCAAGCTTCATGTCCTACCTACTGCTGGACTGTCCTCTGGGTGGGATCCAAGCTTCCTATCTTTTGCTGTGATAAAATACCCTGACAAAAGCAACTGAGGAGAGAAAGGGGCCTTCAAGGCAGGCACTTGAAGCAGCTGATCATGTCCTACCCACAGCCAGGAGAAGCCTACAAGCAAGCTCACTGCTCACCTAGCACACCCCACTCTGACGCAGTCCAGGATCCCGAGCCGGGGGATGGTGCCCCTCGAGTTTAGGCTGGTTCTTCCCTCACCAGTTAATGCAAGGAAGACAATTGCCACAGGTGTGCCCACAGGTGAACCTGATAGCAGTCCTCCAATGAGGCTTTCCTCAGGTAATTCTGAGTTGTCAAGTGACAAAATATCACAGGGACTTTGCAAGGGACTTTCTGGAACCAATCATAAATATCGTCCCTAAAACTTCCTTCATTATCAGGAGTTTTTCTCCAACTCCATCCCAGACAGATATGGTCCCCAGAAAGTACACTTGATATACCAAAGCCGGGCCTGAAAGTCCTGTTTCTCAAGAGGACAGGAGGACAGCAAGTTCAGAGCCAGTCTACGCAATTTAGTAAGACATAGTCTCTGAAGGAGAAGAAGATTAGGGAAGTATTCCAGAAGTAGGAACTTGTCTAGCAGTACAGATGAGAGTGTGTGCATATGTCTGCATGCAAACACACACACACACACACAGTGGGGGCACTAGATTCTGGGGGAATAGGGACCAGACTACTAAGTAGAAGCAACTCAAGCTTGCACATTGTTTAATAGAGATGTTTGGTCATGCCCATCAGAGAGGTTGACTCCTTATGTCTATAATTTTCCTGTGACATTCCATCATCCAGGCTGCTGCTAGCTTAATACGCTTTAACCCCCTGAGCAGCTTAAAGCGCTCTTTCAACAGCGTGATATTGACTATTGAAAATGCTCAAGTCATGCTATGTCACAGCCTGACCTGGCATCAGCTTGAGATTCACACTCCTCTGTAGTCTACCATAGTTCCCAGGGCTTATCAGGTTTTCAAGCCAGCAGAGACTTGGAGAACACATTTATTAGATGTGACACTATGCTTAATGAGAATTCTGGGCCTATAATTTGCTGACCAGGTATTCTTAGAAAAGCTTCTTTTAAAGAAACAACACCACCCCCTACCGCACCCACTAATCTGAAATTTAACATCTGGGCCTGCCCAGTTTCCACTTTCTTCGGCTGGCGGAGTAGTGCTAAAGTGGCAGAAGCCCTGGAAAGATCAGAGGATACTCATGTAAAGTCCATTGTGTCTCCCAGCCCTGGGCTCCTGCAGAACCAGCAACCACTCATCCTGACACAGCTCTGCTCTGTTAGCCCTGCAGCACAATGTGGCCTTCCATTTGGGTTCTTTGTACTCTGTCTACAGTAAGAAGGAACACATGTGCACGTGCTTGCTTTGTATCTGGCCCCGTCTAGGTGTGTTGTGTGTGCTACCTCACCTAACCCTCACGGTGGCATCAGAAGAGTTTACCAGTATTCGTTTTCATTTACACGGAGTAAAAAGATCCATCACATGGGACAATGATCATACCTAGACGGTGCATAAAGCCAGCACAAACCCAGACAGTCTGACCCAGGGGTCCAGCAGACCTCATAGGCCTTGTTATATTCTCTCCACTGACAGACTAGTCAAGGAAGAAATAAAATATCTCATCTGGAGCTTACACAGAAGAGGGAAGAGTTAGGTAATACATTCACTAATGTCCCTCAGAACAATGCCCCTCATGATACTCTACTTGCCTAGGTCCCCTAGGAAATACCAACAATTCCACCAATTGTCTCTACCTGGAAGACCTACAGACACCTAGCCTTCAAAATGCCATGGACTCCTCTATTTCTTCTTTCTCCAAATACCTGCCCTCCTGTCTCCATAAAACTCTCTGCAGCATTGTCATGTAGTCTGCAATCCAGACAGGACACCCTAGGAGTCCCCTACCACTCCCTTCTCCCCCAAATCAAATCATTGTCTGAATTAAATGTTTTCTATCTTCTGAACACTAGTAGAATCCATTTCCTCCTCACCAGGTCCTCTGCTGTCAGACTGACTTAGCTTAAAACAAACAGAATGCATGACTTAATTTCTGAAGGACAATTCTAGCAGCAGCCTTTGCTTTACAGTAAGATAACAACCTGAGCACTCATGGAGTGTACTCCTTCTAAACAGTGCAGACTATCTCTTATTCAGTACTATCCATTAATAATCGCTGTGCAGCTGGCAGTACAGCTGGGTGAGGAGCACACGGTCAATGTCAACTGCACTGGAGTGAGCATGCTCAAAGCTGAGTGCTACTGGAGACTGAGTCAGGGTCCCACACTGAGGCAAGCGCTCAATGCAGAGCTCTTCCTGCAGCCCAGCAGCTTGCTCTAAGAGAACGCACCTCCACCATCTACCTTCTGCTTGTAGAATATGGCTCACCAGTCCCAGCCTGAGACCCCTTTTCTGTAAATGTGAGCAGTGATGTAAGAAAATCCACACGAGGGCTTAGTACAATGCCTGGGGGTCAAGGCTGATCGTTTATCTTATTGTGACCTCGGTCAGATACAGGAAGGTCACCCTGTTACCAAGCTCAGAGCAAGTGATTCCTTAATCCCTGAGCTTGCGTTTAACTCATGACAGGGGTCACATTCCTCCATGCCAGCAACATCACTTCCTTTTGGTCTTGAGGGCACATGAGAATCTCCTGAAGGTTCCTGCAAACTCTTCAGATACCTCTGAGCTAACTGAGCACTGTGACTTCAAAACTCCTTGTGGGTTTAAAATATGCAGTCCAGGTAAGCCACCCTGGGCTTGAGTGAATGTGGATACCTTGTCATAGAGGTTTCCCTGGGGACAGAGGGGGCATTTATGGGGACATAAGAAGGGCATAGCCCATGCAGTCTGGAAAAAAAATCACCAGACCTGCTACCAATACATACAAGTATCTAAAAGCTGTTGTCTACAGAACCTAAGCTAGGGTCTGTTAGCAGATAGGCAGGTAGTTTTAGGGCCAATCACCTTGACTTGGGTAGGGGTTGGGGAGTGAGATGTTGTAGCTTTAAACACTTGTAAGAGTCCTTTTGGAGCTTCTATTTGTTTCAGATAAGGCTTTTGTGATGCTTATTTTTCAAATGTCAATTTGACAGAACCCCAAATCACACGGAAAAAAGTCTTAATGAAAGATTAATGTCTAAAATGTGTCCATCTGTAGACATGACTGTGGAAAATTTTCTTAAGTTAATTTATATAGGAAGATCCAAACTACTGTGGGTGGCAACATTCTCTAGGCAAAGAGTCCTGACATATATGAGTGGAGAAATCTAGCTGATCACAAGCAAGCAATCAAGTAAGCATACATTGATTTCTCTCTATTCTTAACTGCAGAGGCATCATGACTAGCTGTTCAAGTTCCCACCTCAACTTCGAAACAATGGCGAGACTATAACCTGGAATTGTAGGCTGAAATATATTCCCTTCTCCCATGAGAGGCTTTTTACCAGGGTATTTTAACATAGCCACAGAAATGAAACTAGGTCATCCCTGTAAAACAAACTGCAAGGAGCTGGTTTAATACAGCCGAGTTATGTTACCTCTCTTCTATGTGACCCAGAGTCAGCATTTCTCAGGATGACCTCATTATAAAGCAAGTCCTCTCTACAGAGGGTATTTCCGGTCTACTATTTTTGGACAAAGGATATAGGAAGGAGCAGCATGGTGTTCAACTGCACATGCTCAGGATGGTACTACTGTGATGGACATCTGCTTCCCCAGTGAAAGACCCATTATTTCTTAGTTTTTGGAGCCTCAATGTTATTATCAGACACGAGTAACACACCTTCCTTCCCCCATTGTCCCCTAATAGGGGCTTATTGGCATCGCACTCCCAGGATGAACTCACTTGTGTCCAGTTAGAGTTCTATTTCTTTGGAAACTGCAAAAATTGCCAAATTTTTATCAAGATACAAAATAAATGTTGAAGAGAAAATCACTTTGTGGTATTTTAGTGTGTATGTATTTTAGTATGTGTGAGCATGTGTGAGCATGTGGACATCAAAGGTCAACATCACATGCCTTCCTCTATTGCTTGCCACAATGGTTTTTGAGACAGCTTTCTCCCTGAGCCTGGAGCTCACCAGTTCAGCGGGACTGGCTGCTCCCTGAGCCTGGAGCTCACCAGTTTAGCTGGCCAGTGGAGGCCAGTGGAGCCCAAGGATCTTTACCTCCTCAGTGCTGGGACTGCAGATGGTGCTACTATGCCCTGCTTTTCACATGGGTGCTGGGAATCCGAGTTCAGTCCTCATGCTTAAGAATGACTGTATAATCCTATGGACTCAGCCACCTCCCAGGCACTGGCTCTATCATTTTGGTTCCCATAAACTGGTGATGACCCTGTGGTGCCACTTCATGGAGGCACGAAAGTCTGAGTGATGGCCTAATTCCCTTCCCATCACTCCCTCTAGGTGGGGTCAGGAGAAGTAAAGGTAAGGCTTTGACACTTACCTGATTAACATTGAAAATCCGGCCCTTGTTAAATCTCTTGGGACTTTTAAACAACATAAGAAAAGGTGGCTTGTTTAAACTGCAGCCTCCTAGGGATGCATCCTTCTTGGTAGATTTACTGGCCAGATCCAGGACTTCTGGACTCTGTGAAAACCTGGATTGGGGGCAAAATGAAAGCTATGACCAAACTCTTGCCTGGTGGGAGACCAGGAACTCTCTCACTGTCATGATTCCTACAACACTCTCACTCACTGTCACGAGTCCTACAGGAACACTCTCACTGTCACGAGTCCTACAGGAACACTCTCACTGTCACGAGTCCTACAGGAACACTCTCACTGTCACGAGTCCTACAGGAACTCTCTCACTGTCACGAGTCCTACAGGAACACTCTCACTGTCACGAGTCCTACAGGAACACTCTCACTGTCACGAGTCCTACAGGAACACTCTCACTGTCACGAGTCCTACAGGAACACTCTCACTGTCACGAGTCCTACAGGAACACTCTCACTGTCACGAGTCCTACAGGAACTCTCTCACTGTCACGAGTCCTACAGGAACTCTCTCACTGTCACGAGTCCTACAGGAACACTCTCACTGTCATGAGTCCTACAGGAACACTCTCACTGTCACGAGTCCTACAGGAACACTCTCACTGTCACGAGTCCTACAGGAACACTCTCACTGTCACGAGTCCTACAGGAACACTCTCACTGTCACGAGTCCTACAGGAACACTCTCACTGTCATGAGTCCTACAGGAACACTCTCACTGTCACAAGTCCTACAGGAACACTCTCACTGTCATGAGTCCTACAGGAACACTCTCACTGTCACAAGTCCTACAGGAACACTCTCACTGTCACGAGTCCTACAGGAACTCTCTCACTCACTGTCACGAGTCCTACAGGAACACTCTCACTGTCAGGAGTCCTACAGGAACACTCTCACTGTCACGAGTCCTACAGTAACACTCTCACTGTCACAAGTCCTACAGGAACACTCTCACTGTCACAAGTCCTACAGGAACACTCTCACTGTCACGAGTCCTACAGGAACTCTCTCACTCACTGTCACGAGTCCTACAGGAACACTCTCACTGTCATGAGTCCTACAGGAACACTCTCACTGTCACGAGTCCTACAGGAACACTCTCACTCACTGTCATGAGTCCTACAGGAACACTCTCACTCACTGTCACGAGTCCTACAGGAACACTCTCACTGTCACGAGTCCTACAGGAACACTCTCACTGTCACGAGTCCTACAGGAACTCTCTCACTGTCACGAGTCCTACAGGAACTCTCTCACTGTCACGAGTCCTACAGGAACACTCTCACTGTCACGAGTCCTACAGGAACACTCTCACTGTCACGAGTCCTACAGGAACACTCTCACTGTCACAAGTCCTACAGGAACACTCTCACTGTCACGAGTCCTACAGGAACACTCTCACTGTCACGAGTCCTACAGGAACACTCTCACTGTCACGAGTCCTACAGGAACACTCTCACTGTCATGAGTCCTACAGGAACACTCTCACTGTCACAAGTCCTACAGGAACACTCTCACTGTCATGAGTCCTACAGGAACACTCTCACTGTCACAAGTCCTACAGGAACACTCTCACTGTCACGAGTCCTACAGGAACTCTCTCACTCACTGTCACGAGTCCTACAGGAACACTCTCACTGTCAGGAGTCCTACAGGAACACTCTCACTGTCACGAGTCCTACAGTAACACTCTCACTGTCACAAGTCCTACAGGAACACTCTCACTGTCACAAGTCCTACAGGAACACTCTCACTGTCACGAGTCCTACAGGAACTCTCTCACTCACTGTCACGAGTCCTACAGGAACACTCTCACTGTCATGAGTCCTACAGGAACACTCTCACTGTCACGAGTCCTACAGGAACACTCTCACTCACTGTCATGAGTCCTACAGGAACACTCTCACTCACTGTCACGAGTCCTACAGGAACACTCTCACTGTCACGAGTCCTACAGGAACACTCTCACTGTCACGAGTCCTACAGGAACTCTCTCACTGTCACGAGTCCTACAGGAACTCTCTCACTGTCACGAGTCCTACAGGAACACTCTCACTGTCATGAGTCCTACAGGAACACTCTCACTGTCACAAGTCCTACAGGAACACTCTCACTGTCACGAGTCCTACAGGAACACTCTCACTGTCACGAGTCCTACAGGAACACTCTCACTGTCACGAGTCCTACAGGAACACTCTCACTGTCACGAGTCCTACAGGAACACTCTCACTGTCACGAGTCCTACAGGAACACTCTCACTGTCACGAGTCCTACAGGAACACTCTCACTGTCACGAGTCCTACAGGAACACTCTCACTGTCACGAGTCCTACAGGAACTCTCTCACTGTCACGAGTCCTACAGGAACACTCTCACTGTCATGAGTCCTACAGGAACACTCTCACTGTCACAAGTCCTACAGGAACACTCTCACTGTCACGAGTCCTACAGGAACACTCTCACTGTCACGAGTCCTACAGGAACACTCTCACTGTCACGAGTCCTACAGGAACACTCTCACTGTCATGAGTCCTACAGGAACACTCTCACTGTCACAAGTCCTACAGGAACACTCTCACTGTCATGAGTCCTACAGGAACACTCTCACTGTCACAAGTCCTACAGGAACACTCTCACTGTCACGAGTCCTACAGGAACTCTCTCACTCACTGTCACGAGTCCTACAGGAACACTCTCACTGTCAGGAGTCCTACAGGAACACTCTCACTGTCACGAGTCCTACAGTAACACTCTCACTGTCACAAGTCCTACAGGAACACTCTCACTGTCACAAGTCCTACAGGAACACTCTCACTGTCACGAGTCCTACAGGAACTCTCTCACTCACTGTCACGAGTCCTACAGGAACACTCTCACTGTCATGAGTCCTACAGGAACACTCTCACTGTCACGAGTCCTACAGGAACACTCTCACTCACTGTCATGAGTCCTACAGGAACACTCTCACTCACTGTCACGAGTCCTACAGGAACACTCTCACTGTCACGAGTCCTACAGGAACACTCTCACTGTCACGAGTCCTACAGGAACTCTCTCACTGTCACGAGTCCTACAGGAACTCTCTCACTGTCACGAGTCCTACAGGAACACTCTCACTGTCACGAGTCCTACAGGAACACTCTCACTGTCACGAGTCCTACAGGAACACTCTCACTGTCACGAGTCCTACAGGAACACTCTCACTGTCACGAGTCCTACACAAGCTTTCACTTCTTCAAGTTGCATCTGCATGATAGATGGGCTCTGGAAACTTCTGTGGACTTCAAGTGTAACAGGGCTTGAATACTAGTTTGTTTGTTTTTTTTTTCTTAAAATGGGCATCATACATATTCATGGAAATCAAATGTGCTGAGAAGCAAGTGGTAGATATGGTATGGCACAGAAATGATGGTCAACATCAGGGTAGCACCAGGATGGGATTATGGAAAGGTCCATGTGACTGGGATTGCTGATAAGCTACAGCTAAACACCTCCCTGCCTTCTCCATTCCTCTTATTCCCTGCTCTAGCCATGGGCCCACATGCTCAAGAGCATGTATCAGCAATGGTTAGGAGTGAGAACTGTGATCCTCATCTTGGCCCAGGACCCTCATGCCAGATGGGGTGGTCAGAGGGATAATGGTGTCATTTAGGGAGGCTGCAAGTTCCAGCCTAAGGTTCCCGGCCAGAGCCAGGACGTCCCACAGCTACAGGATAGGGGTCCTTATCTAACATGCTCTGAATTCGAGATAACATTTAAAGCTTATATGAGTGGAATTCTGAATACCACTCTACTGAAAGTCTGTCCAGGATTGCACAGACCCTTGAAATCCTTTCACCTTAAAAGCCTTGGGGAGCTGACCCAAACAAATGTTATGGGTTAAAGTGAAACCAAACAGTGTGAATATTTTTTCATGGGCCATGATCAGATAGTTAATTTTCATTAGACCTTTTCCAAGCCCTAAGCTGCTAGGAGCTTTGGCTTGTTGATTTTTAACGCATTTTAGAAATACTTGGAATGAAAGCCATTCATAACACTGACAAATCTGATCCAGTAACTGGGTAGGTAGGATACTCTGTTGGTGGGTGGGCTCTTATCAATAACCACAGACAAAAAGATCCCCCACCTTTGGACTAAAACATTGCTGATACAACCCTCGAAATGACCGCCTCCGAGGCGGAGCGACTGCTGGGCGTTAGAGAAGCTAGGAAGCCTCTGGTTCCTTCTCAGGACCTGGTCATCGATGAGAAGGCGGAGACTGAAAATGAAGAGAAGCAAGACAAGGGTGAGACCTCTAGCAAACAACAACAGCAGCACCCCCTCTCTGAGGCAGCACTCTACTGCCTTCCACTCAACTACGCCACCCAACAGTCAAGCCAAATTACTTTCTAGAGTAAAAAGTATTTTCATGTATTTTATACATAATCATTTAGTTAAACAATAGACATGTTTGCTCAAGCAATTTTTAAAGGCTTACTTCTTTTTCTTTTATGCGTATGTGTGCCTTGACTGACTTTCTGTGCCCCTCATATGTGCTCATGCCTTAGGAGCCAGAAGATCCTCTGGAATTGGGGTGATGAAACCTTGTGAGCCCTCATGTGAGCTCTAGGAACTGAACCTGGGCCCTCTTAAAGGGAAGCCAGTGCTCTCTAACCACTGTACTTTCTCTCTAGCCCCGCAAGGAAGTTTTGCAACATGAATATACCAATATAGTTCACATTCACAGGAAGATACCACACGGTCTGGCTCCCTAGCCTCTCTTCCCGCTAATTGTACCTTCTGGCTTTCTTCTATCTTCTAGAACAACAAGCATCCAGGATTCTGATACAATTGATTTGTTTTTAAACTTGTGGACAGAAAATCACAATGGAGCACTCTTACGTGAGCCATCTCTTTACATTTTTGGAGGCACATCCACACTGTTCGATGTGCAGGTTTATAATGGTATCTCACACATTTAGGATATGTGGTCCATTTTGAATTTTTATCTGTCCACATATCTACATATCCACATATCCATATATCCACATCTAACAACTGATTTGATTTAATCAGTACAGAACTAGGGAAATGCTAACACAGAACAGCCAATTAGTATCAGCATCGGAAACAGATACTCTGCAAAGCTGTACTGGAGAACTCCGTTGAACTGAATAGATCCTGGCAGCAGACACAAACCACTCACCCTGAGGTGTCACTTATTACAGATACATGATGCAGTAAACCGTCCATGTAGGTCCCTGGAGACTTGAAAATTGGGATGTTGCTGTCCCTAGTGCTCAACTCAATGTGCCCATCTTCCAGGGTGACCAGCAGGCTGCTTGTCTGTAAGCATCCCAGAACACACCATCAACAGTTTGCATTTAGAGATGACAAATGACAAAACTAGGCATTCACAGTCAGGGGGTTTGGCCTAAATGCTTTGACTTCACTCTTTTGATCAAAAGATGCTTGTTAAATAGTTTGCCTTCTTGTTTGTGAATATAAAAATGTTATGCAAATTACTTCAACACTGATGAATGTATTAGTCTTTTTCTAGATCTACTTTTATTCGGTCCATTTGATTTTCTAATCAGCTGCACAGAACGTTTAAACCACATATCATTTTCCCCTATTTTTACTGACATTTTGAAGTTGTTTCTATCAGAATTTATTCTCTTCTGCATAAGTTTTACAGCAAGGAGCTGATTCATCCTCCTCAGGATTTCCCCTCTATGGGTTACAATGATGACTCCTTTCCTGTGATTTCCATGAATCTTTTATGTTCTGGTCATTATTTCTAGGAAGCCCAATTTTCCGTGCCAACCTGTTCTCATCCAAACACTGGCAAGATGATCAACCTTTTCAGTTAATGAGTAACTTAGATCTATCATCAGAATGTTTGCTATTTCACTTCCACTCAGTTCCCTTTATCAAGTCTAATTTCTTAAGTTCTCCATAAGATGTGGGTTCTCTGTTAACCTCTCATCTGCAGAAGTTTATCCAGTACAGATACAGCCTGTGATGGCTACAGCCAGTGATGGCTTCTGCTGCTGTTGAATGGGATAGACTATGTTTCTTAACTAACTCTTTATGAACTTGAAAGCAATGTCCCTAAGATATTTCCAGATCCCTCTACAGCACTGGGTTGCTCTAACTTGGTGCTAATCTAATCCTTAAAACTGCTTTTGATCATTCTGTGGACTATATACCAGCTAGTACTTACACATGACAGAAGAAAGAAGGGTTAAGAATTAAAAGTGCTAGGTCAGAGCTGGGGGTATGGCTCGGTCAATAAAATGCTTGTCACACAAGAACAAAGGTCCAAACCTTTGACCTACAAAGGGTTCAGAACCAAGCACCTACATAGAAAAAGCTGGGTGCAGGGTGCATGCTTATCATCCCAAGGCTGAAGAGGTAGGAATAGGAGGATCTGTAGAATTTGTTAGCTAACTAGCTTAGTCTACTTGGTGAGCCCAGGCTGGTGGGAGGCCTTGTCTCAAACAAGGTATGGCTCCTGAGGAATGCTACATGAAGTGTCCTCTGGCCCATATACTCACCAAGAGAGACAGAGAGACAGAGATACAGAGACAGAGGGACACAGAGAGTCAGAGAGACAGATAGAGGAGGGAAGAATGAATGAACACCAGGTCAAAGTATCCAACTTGGATAGATGATCTCTACTGGCTTATGGCACATGGCTCTTTAGGAATCATTTTAAAAATCTACAAAGACTGGTAAACAAGATAACAGATGGCAAGAGATTTTGCTCTGATCATAGCCATAGAGCTAGCCATTGCAATCTTTTAGATCTGATACCAAGTATCTGCTATGATTGGCAATGAAGCCTAAAGAAACAAATCAAAAGCACTTTTATTTAAAAGTTCCATTCTTCCTATCAGTGGATTTCTAAGCTGACTCATATCTTTGAGGCTGTAGAGGGCATCTTCTTGTGGAACAGAGTACCAGAGTGTCTCTGTCTCTGTCTCTATCTGTCTGTCTGTCTCTGTTTCTGTCTGTCTCTGTCTCTGTCTCTATCTGTCTTTCTCTCCCTCCCTCCTTCCCTCCCTCCCTCTGTATGATTCTCTTTTGTGCATGCCTGTAGGATGGGTGCACATGTATGTGGAGGAACAGGTTGACTTCGGGTGTCTTCCTGGACTGCTGTCTACCTTATATACACAGACACGACCTCACTGAACCTGGAGCTTGCTATTTTGACAGGTTCTATCTCAGGAGGCTAAGCCCCAGATTGCTAGGGGGATGCCCTGTCTGCTTCCCCTGACCTGAGATTATAGGGAGGCTGCCATGCTCACTGGCTTTCACATGGGCACAGGGGATCCAAACACCAACTCTGATTTACACAGTGAGCACTTGACTTGTCAAGCCTACCTCCCAGTGCAAGAGAGAATGTCTGAGGGTCTACTGCATGTGAAGAGAGAGCACAAGACCCTGTTTACTCTAATTCTCCCAGGATAAATATTATCTCTGCAGTAACTGCTACAGTAAAGGAATCTGAAGAACCTTCTCTGGAAGATGTAATCAAAAAGAAATAGTAAGGAGAAATCTTAATCTTTTCCTAACCACATTATCACCTATAGCTGTTATAATTCGTGTTAACACGTGTCTGTAAAGAATGGAAAGGGTTGCTCAATGCACACAAACCGAACTCTACAGATTATGTGCCATCTAGCCAGATTTCTCTCAGGATCTCCTCAGGTGGAGAATTGCTCGTGCCAGAACTGTGATGGCAGATAAAATGCCCAACTCCTCATCCTTCAAAATCTCTCTGCTGCTTTTGGCAGAAAGTGTGGAGCCAGGCTTTTGTCTTGCCGTGAGCACACTGCACACCATGCCTTACCCGCGTCTGATGATTGAGTAGTGTGCCACTGGGTTGAAAGGTCTGAAACCCAAAGGAGAGCTGGAAGCGGTCAGTCGAGGGCACGTCCAAGTTTGTAAAGCTCATCTGCCCTCCTCTGGAGAACGAGGCGGTTCGCACAAGCTGAAAGGCAAGCATGGAAGTGACTGGCACTATACTCACTTCCTGGATGCCCAGGAATGCCTGGATGAACTCTCGAACTACACCCCTTCCCTGGAAATGACGGCCACCATTAGTGCCGCTCAGACCGACCCCCTCTGTGCTCGGCCACACAATCAGTAACTGAGCATCTGTAAGGTTTTGTGTGTAGAGCTGGTAATCTTTACACATTCAGTGCATGAAGCCAGCTCTGCACAGTACCATGAGCCCTCTGGGACGTAGTCTGTCACACGGTTCTGAATCCTGCTTACCTTCCAGTCTTCTGAGCACTTCTTGGTTACACCCACAGTATCATTCAACCTGACAACCCCACTGGTTTTCTTCAGATTCTTCATGCAGCCTTGGAAAGCAGGCGTTGAGATGTTAAACCTGAGGATAGGAAGTGGAAGGGAGACCTGTGAGGCTGGGCTCCCCTGAGCTACTGGCTTGCTGGCACCTCGCAGAGGATAGAGAGTCTAATGAATAGGCTGAAAACTGCAGGTGCTGTAGAAACAAATTCTCAGAGATTTGAGAGCCAGGGATGTGCTGAAAACCTTTAGGCCCTATTTTTTTATTCACCGTGTGAACTCAGAAGAAACGGTTAGTTTTTAGTTTTATTAAATTCTGAAAAACAGGGCTGATTTAATCCTTAGGTTTGAGTCCATCTGCTACCTGCCAACCACGCTACATGAGCAAGCCATCGTTGTGAGGAAAGAGCTGGGGAGGATGTTGGATGCAGGCATGAACACACAGGCGTGTCAAGAGTTTCAGGAGTGGGTGAGGGCTGTGGGCTCTGCAGCTAGGCTGTCTGGGTTCAAGTTCTGCGCCTGCCTCAGTAAGCAACTTTACCTCTCTGTATAAATGCAGACCTGCGCTTCTGCACCATGCGTGGGCCGTGTGACTAACTTGGTATATGTAACACACTCAAGTGGCGCTTAGGGAACCCTGAGGGCTCGCTGCACTCAGCAGTGCTGTCTATACACACTGGCTGGCTACGCCAGCCCTTGCTCTGCATGTGCTACCCGTACCTAGTACTCTGTTACCATCATCCCAGCCATCTCGTCTGGCTGTGTGGTGCATGCATGTACGTGTGTGTACATGTTCTCATGGGTACGGTTTTGTACGCATGTGCTCTTGTGGGCGGAGGTTAACAATGGATGTCTTCTTCCTGTATTGCTCTCCACCTCATTTTTGAGATCAGGTCTCTCACTGAAACTGAGGCTCAATAACTCAGCTAGACTGGCTAGCCAGGAAATCTGAGGGACGCTCTTGTCTCCGACATCTACCACTGGGACTATAGGCACAATACTACCATTCCTAGCTTTACTTATTTTTAATTTTTTAAAAATTGTATTTATTGTATGAGTTCTCTGCTGCACATACATCTGCAGGCCAGAAGGGGGCATCAGACTCCCTTACAGGTGGTTGTGAGCCTCTGTGTTAATATGGGTGCTAGAGTACTGAACTCGGGTTCTCACGCTTGTTCAGGGAGCACTTCATGGACAGCTCCATTTGGCCAGCCCTCGCATGATTTCTATACAGATCTCCCTATGTGGTGCCCTGGCATGCCTCTTTGACTTCGCTTCCTAATCTGTGTGGCGCTGGATTCATGTAAAGCATTAACTGACTGAGGCAAATATTAATGTTTCTTAATCAAATGATGTACTAAGAAAATCCAATCCTGATTTCATCATAAATCCCTAAGGTCGCTTCATTTATCTAAATGGAAAGGTGTCTGCCTTTAGTCTAATTCATTATAAACAGCAGAACTACAAGGAACATGCATAAAATTAAATTTCATTAAAAGGAAAAGCACAGCCTTCTTGGCACTGTGACTTAATTACTTTATAAAAACATCTTGCACCTTGGGAGAGGAGGAAAGTTCCTTTCAAATTCTGGGGCTGGCATTTTTATGGATATGTTCACGCTCACTGTGTTAGGTCAGCTGAGGGTCTAGACGTCCACATTCTCTCTAGGACTCACGATCGGAACTCACTTGCTAGAGGAACCTAATTATGTCGGGGCAGGTACTCCTAAGTCAATGGCCTCCTGTGTGGGAGATGCTCATACCCTGGGCCCACCTTCCCACAAAAGCTTATCCAGTTCCCTGGCTGGAGTCCGCAGAGATGAGAGAGAGAGAGTGATGCTAAATTGAGCATCTATCAGACCCCAGGCTGACTGTCACTGTCCCAGGAGATGTCCTGCTTGGTGTCAGCCCCCTGGCCTTATCAGTAAGGACTTGTAGATTGGATTAGCAGATGTGTGACCCCTGATTATAATCTCAAGTCATTCAAAGATCTGGGTCCTCGTTCCCAGAAGGCTGACTCCACAGAGGAAAGCTGCTCAACACAGCCATGGCACCACCGTGTCTCAGTCCCAAATCTCCTCAGGGCCCTTCCACTAAGTTGGGTTCCTTGGGAAGAGCTGTGTGGCTGTCCCTGCAGAGGCCTGTTGAGATCCTCTAAGCCACACCGTCCCAGTGATCCACATCAGGGACCGTTGCAGGGGCTCACTGAATGACCAAATGCCTTACCAGTCAGCCAAGACAGGCCAAGCCCAGATAAGCATTGCTTAGCATTTCATTTCTGAAGAAACCAAAGGTCAGGTAAATATTTTCACAGCTTCTGTCCCCTTGGCTTATTTCTCTACTCTTGTGATTTGAATTAAAACAAGGGAAAACAAATAAACTTACCTAGAAAGGGGGGGAGTAGCCTCTTGTTTGGAAGCTAACTCTCACACAGACAACCCATTCTCTCCCCCTCCCTCCCTCCCTCCCTCCCTCCCTCCCTCCCTTCTTCCCCCCTTTTCCCCCACTCCCCCTTCACTCTGCATGGATGTTCTTATTCTGCATGTGTCCCTGGGCTTCTTTAATGGGTAAAGCAACAGCCTAAATTCTGTTTTCCTGACCCTTATCAACCCAGCTGGATTCTTTGTGGTTTCTGTCCTTCTAAGAGTGACAAGAATGGATAGTGAGGTGCCACACATTTTGTCCGACTTCCCACATTTTGGACAGCCAGTCCCATTATTCAATTTTTACAATCTATTTTTCTTTCATGACTATATTGTTAGTGTTGCAAAGTTTACTGTTTGAGCTAATATCAAACAAGGGAGCCTAGACTTGTTGGTAGCAAGCCCTGCCGGCATAAGAGGTGTTCTACATTAATAAAAATGCAGCACAGCAGGTTGGCAGGATGGCTCATTGGCTCCCCTCCCCAATAGAAACCTCACAACGTCACCTCACCTTTCTCTGATTGCAATTGGAATTCCACCCAAATAATATGTGCTGAAATCAAATATTTCCCCTTCGATTCGTACACTGCGTTCGTTCACATTTATCCACATGCGTTTTTGTAGTTTTCCAATTGTGATTAAGATCTGAAACGAATGGGAACAAATCAGCCAGCAAGGAAACACAAACCTATTTGTAGTGTCTCAGAGTAACTGCGGCTTCCTTTTCCTGTGGACTTGTTTACACACATGGGCAGATGACTGCCCAGTAGCAGTGTGTGGTAAAAGTTTGATACTAAAACATCTGTGTGTGTCTACATGTCTGTGTTTCTCCACGTCCATCCATGTGTGTGCACGTGTGTACAGAGCCCAGAAAACACCCGTAGGTACTGCTTTTTGGCCATCGTTGACCTCTGATTTGAGATGAGGTATTTTGCTGGCTGACACTGCTGGCCCATGAACACCAGGGATCTACCTGACTTTGTATCATATAAGGGACAACAGGTCTACCTCACCTAGCTTGTCTACTTAGCTTCTGAGAAGCTCTGAGCACAATCTGAGTCATCTCCCCAAGTTACTAAAACAGTGGTTCTCAACTGTGCTCGCTACCCTCTGGGACCACGGTAGCATTAAGAACATCATAGTAGAAATGGCCTCACTGTAATAGAAATGTTCTCATTTGAAATCTATCGTGGTTTACATAATTTACACATGCTCTATCTTTATTAAATTTCATGGCTAGATGTTCAGAACTGTAAAGGGCACACCCACAGTCAATAACTCATCTTGTAATAGAGTTTGTGTATCATTTTGCCTATTTTTGATGGGGGGGGGGACTAATTTCATTTTAAAGGTTCACTGACTTCTAAAAATTCAAATAAACAGACTCCATACCGAATGATCTTTCCCATCGTTGATGGTGTCTCGAATTCCCTTCTCTTTGGGTGGCTCTGAATTTAGTTTGTATCTCACCATGAGATTGCCATCTTCTATGTTCAGAGATATGAAGTTATCCTGGAGTACGGAAAAAGGTAGATTACTAGAAGGCCTGGCTGAAAAGAGGAACGCTCTGATGCCCAGTGACTCTTGATGCCCTTGGTGTCAGTAGCTTCAGGTGCCTCCTGAGCTAACAGGGAGATAAGCACTGTGAGACCTCACACCCACGAGGCAGACGATGGCTGACTTCTATTAGCAGTGTGAGATTTCACAGTGCCCAGCACTCAGGACAAACTCAGTCACGCCAGTCAGCATCTTGATTTTGTTTCATCACAACCAGAACCAGAGAGCCACACATGGAGTCATCTCCTCCCTCCTCATCCAATCAGTCCTATCGAACCCTGGAATTTCCCCTTAACTGCCTCATACCACAACCTCAGCCATATCCCTCTTCCAGTGGTCCTCCCCTGCTCTCCTTCAGTGGTCCTCCCTTGCTCTCCTTCAGTGGTCCTCCCCTGCTCTCCTGCAGAGTCCTCCCCCACTCTCCTTCAGTGGTCCTCCCCTGCTCTCCTGCAGGGTCCTCCCCTGCTCTCCTTCAGTGATCCTCCCCTGCTCTCCTGCAGTGGTTCTCTCCTGCTCTCCTTCAGTGATCCTCCCCTGCTCTCCTTCAGTGATCCTCCCCTGCTCTCTTTCAGTGGTCCTCCCCTGCTCTCCTGCAGTGGTCCTCCTCTGCTCTCCTTCAGTGATCCTCCCCTGCTCTCCTACAGTGGTCCTCCCCCCCCCCCCCGCTCTCCTGCAGCGGTCCTCCCTGTTTCCCCACAGATCACCTACCATTGTGCAGCCAGGGCAGCCTTCTGCAATTGCCAGTGAGCATACTAACTCCCTTTGTTCCCAGGGACAACTCAGACCCCGCAGTAGATGCTTCAAAGCACTGGACACCTCTTCACTTTGCTTCTCATCATGCCTCACTGACCATACCCTAACCACATAGGTCACCCTTTATCCCTGCACGTTCTCATTGCCAGGCTTTTCCCTCCCCTGTCTCTGCTGGATCCTCTTCCAGTGTCACCTTCTCAGTGTCCATCAGATTTCAGAGGAAGCATCTTCTACTCAAGACTGTGACACTGAACTGCTTCATTTCCCCTCTATACTACTCAGACTGTGAGGAAGCAGTGGCTCTCTGATTGGCAGTGCACCTCTGTGCAATACCAGCATTCCCCTCTAGAGGGCAGGATCTGGTTCATCCGGGTCAGCACTGTTTCTTGGCCATGGACTAAGTGGTTGCTGTTACCAAATTCCCTATGATAAGAACGCCCTGTGGGATCCGGGGCCTGAGTCTTCATCCAAAAGGCTTTTAGTGTGAATTCTAACACCTCGCCCTGGAGGGTCATCCACTCTTAGCCAGGTAGCAGCAGCTGTATGGATCTCCTTAGCAGAGGCCCTAAGGACTCTCTTACACAACGGTGTTATGTAAGTTTCCTCCAGACTACAGACTATTTTTGGTCCTTAGTCTCCAAGAACTTCAGAATGGAAAAGAAGTTGAGCATCCCCAAACACCAAAGTCAAAATGGGAATGCTTCAAAATCTACACAGTTTGTTCCAGCGTCAGCCCAGCACCACGGCGCTGATAGTTTAGGCTACGCAAACCTTACTCTGTGTGCAAAATTGTTAAAAGTGTATCGCATGTAATTATCTTTGGCCTACATGTATACGATGTGCGTTTATAAAGTATACATGGAGTTCATGTTAGACGTGGGTCCTGGGATGGTTGGCGTTAATTCAACCTGACAGAGCCTAGAACCACCTTGGAAGAGTGTCTCAATGAGGGACTGGCTGTCCGCATTGGTTTGGCCTTTGGACACATCTGTGGGGTTGTCTTGGTTGGTCTAATTGGTGTGGGAAAACCCAGCCTGAACCTGGGCAGTACCTTTTCCTGATGTTGGGTCCTGGACTATGCAAGAGTAGAAAAAGCTGAACACTGAGCACCCTCAAGATTTCTCATTATGTATGCAAATATTCTAAAACTGAAAACAGTCCAAAATGTGGAACACTGCACATCCCGAGCATTCTGGGAAAAAAGAGGTCCTGGTGTGGAATGTAAGTGCTTTGAAGATGCTGGCTTCCCGCCTCGCTCTCTCCAGCCTTCAGGCTGACTGCGACCCTCTCAAACCATCAGAGCTAAGGGACCAGACCAAGTTCAGAAAGAAGAGTGGAGGTGAGCCTTGGTTCCTACCTGGCAGGCAAGGTACCTCAAACCATGCATCCCATTGCAGACTGTTCCTCTGGGATGTTTTTCTGGAACTCCGCTCATGAGAGCAACCATACAAGATTTGGTTTGGGGGTCAATCCAACAAAGACCCAGTCCAGAAGAACCAGAGCAAACTTCCCCTCCACTCTCCCTGAACTGATAGAGGGCACTGGCAGTCACCTCTGGACTGACCATGACTGCATGCTCCTAGCCTAAGAGGCGTAAGATTGGCCCTCTGGGATCTCTGCCTTACACACCGGTTTTACGTTTCGGGTTTTGTTTTTGAGACTCTGCCACAGTTGGCTGCACTTTTTATTCTACAACCAGGATGTGGGCCCCTTTCGCTACGTCACCTGGCACCTGCTGTCACTGGCATTCCCAAGGATAGCCATTCTGACAGGAATGATGGAGTCCTGCAGTTCGCTGCACCAATGCAGAAGTAATCTGCATCTCCCTGATGACCATATCTAATCCTGATCAAAAGCTCACTCTTGGAAGGTCAACTTTATTGTCATTTTTTTTTCCAACACATTATTTTGCTAAGTGCTCAGACAGTCAAACTGCATTCTATAGCCATGGTCCTAGGTCAGAGAAGCATTTCGCCAAGGCTGGTGATACACAACTAGTCAAGGTGTTAAGAACAAGAGATAAGAGCTCAGTTCTAAAGGATCATCTTTCTCAACACCACCACCCACTACTAAGTACCAAGACGCAGGGATCATCTACGTCAAAGTTACAGCATAGGTGGGGGAGGCGCTCTCCAGCCCCATCCCTTACTGATATTGGTAACTAATGGTTGCTATGGCAAGGAGAATTCATCTTCCTTTGAATGCCTTGGTAGAGTTCCCAGAATCCACTGGATGGCCCCATGCATATAGGCAGCACCAGTTGGACTTAGTAAATTTTTAAGAAAAAAACGATGAAGTTAGGAGGGGACCATTTGAGGGGTTTGAAGGAGGTAGCGAGGAAAATGGGGTACAGGATATGATCATATTTTATTGTAGACAGTATAAAGTCCTCAAAAATAAAAATATTAAAAACAAAGAATGATCCACTGACCCAGGCTACTGCAAAATATGGAAGCTTCTATTGCCTTGGGAAGTCAAGCTGCAGCCTCGTAGAGACAGGGTCCCCACAGTCTGCCGTGAGCCAGATCAAGCTCATAGCTACAGGAAGTCCAGCTACCAAGATTTGGGGGACCCTAGGTAGTCTTCATTTGCTTTAAAACAGCTATTGTCAAAGTCTAAGACCAGCATGAGAACAGGCTAGAGAGGCAGTCCTGCCCCATTTTGGGGGCAAGTCTTCACATTCCTGAGCCTTTGACCTTGTTAAAATTCACCTCAACAGAAAGAAATCATGACTGGCCAACATCATATTGCCACAATTTTCCAATCTAGATGGGTTGTTTACAACAGTTCACTTACCCCAAAATTGCTAGATACAGTGGGTGTACAAGTAGTGTCTGGACATCTGGCGTAAGTTACCTGGTTTTCTGCGAAGAACAGTAAACCTCTGTCCACAGTAGTCTGGATGGTCTGTATGAAGTTTGGGAAGGGAGCATTTGGTTGAGTAGGGATGCGAGCATAGCCTGTACCTTCAAAGTAATTTTTGTCTGACTCTTCCTTTCTCCTGTCAACACCAACCAGAAGTTACTGATTAAACAACAGAACAAGAAATACACGGGCACAATTTTTTAGGAAAACAGGAAACACTGTTAACATGTCCAGTCAGCCTTTCTTCTCTGTGTGCTCAAACACTGCTTTGAGGAGATGGTTCAGGAGGTAATGTGCTTGCCGTATAAGCACAAAACCCCAAGTTTTGATACTCAGAACCCAGATTAAAGGTGAGCATGGCAGAAGGTGAGGAAGGCAGGTGTACCTAAGGGTTTCTGGCCAGCCTACTGAGCTCTAAGTTCGGAGAAAGATCCTGTCTCAAAAATAAGGGGGAGTTATAGAGAAACTCTATTGTTTAGTTCTTGTCTCCATGTGTGTACACATGGACGAATCCACCTGGGCACACATATGTTATATTATGCTCATGATAGGGAGAAAGAGAGAGAGACAGAGAGAGGAGAGAGAGACAGAGAGAGAGACAGACACAGAGAGACACAGAGACACAGAGAGAGAGACAGATACAGACACAGAGAGAGACAGAGACACAGAGAGACACAGAGAGACAGAGACAGAGAGATAGAGACAGAGGCAGACAGAGACAGTGACAGAGGCACAGAGAGACAGAGACAGAGAGATAGAGATAGTGACAGAGAAACAGAGAGAGACAGAGCTTATGAATGAGATGTTCTATAATGAACACTCTAGAGATGTCTATTTAGGAGAAAGTGACTAAACTAGCTGAAAATATTTAAATGTAAGAACTCATTAATTCTCAGTGTTAGCTTCTCCTCAATATTAAATGCTTGTTCTTCTTAGATAGGAATATCCCAAGTCTTTTAAATTGTAGGAATGGCTAGGAGCTCAAAAGAGAGCATGTTGCAGTTCAAATAAGAATGGCTCCTAGAGGCTCAAATATTTGAATGTTTGATCATTAGGGAGTGATACTCTTAGGAGGCACGGTCTTGTTCAAGTGTGTCTTTTTGGAGGAAGTAGGCCCCTGGGAGTGGCCTTTGGGGTTTCCAAAGCCCAAGCCAGGCCTAGTGACTTTCTGCCTCTGTTCCCATTGCCTTGTTTAGCACCAGGCCTGCCTTCGTGCTTCCTATCATGATGATAATGGACTAAATCTCAAATGTAAGTTCCAGTTAAACGCTTACTTTTAGAAGAGTTACCGTGGTCATGGTGTCTCTTCACAGCAATAGATCATTGACCAAGACAGAGCAAGTTTTAAATAGACTCAGAAGACAAAGTACCTAGAAAGTCACTCACTTTGTAGACTACCATAGTTTACATTTTAATTACATAGTTATGTGGCTGAATAACCCAATATTGAGCATGTCTTTTGTTCTAGGAGGCACCAAAAATTTAAGATTCGTTTTTTAAAATTATATTTGTTATTATCATGCACTTGTGTTATGAATGTAAGTGTGCTACACTGGTACACGTGGAGATCAGAGGACAACTTGGTGAAGTTGGTTTCCTCCTTCAACCTTTACATGGACTCAAGGATCAAAATCCGGTCTTTAGGCTGGTACAACACATGTTGTTGCCCATGGATCTATCTCATAGTCCCAAAGATTCATACTTTTAAAAGCTGAGAAAACTACTAACCTAGTTTGGTATATAAACTGGGGCAAGATGCATGCTATTTAAATCTTAAGGATGGAGAGCAGTGGGTGTTGTCTGCGCACAGGGGAAGCAGTGCTGGCCCCAGCAGTGCACTGTCATGCCAAGAACCTGCCGACCACTGGAAGGTGGCAGTGCTGTGCACCTCCAGCCCAGTCCTAGGAACAAAGTCCCTCAGACTTCATTTACCTCCTACAAGGCTCCACCTCCGTGGTGTTGAGATTGAAAGTTGTCTTGAAATTGTACAAGCTTAGAACGTTTTCATTGAGGTCATCTAGTTCGATACAGCCTTTGTATGGAGGGAACCGCAGTCTGCTAGGAAGCTGTGAGAGAAGCAAGACAAAGCTCCCGTAAGTTGAGCAGGAAGGGAGAGTGACCGTGTAGTGCTGAGACTCAACAGTGAACCTAGCACCAGGGCAAAGAAGGTGGTTCAGGGCTTTGACATCCAAGAGCTGTCTAAACTCAAGCAGCCATCAGTGCTCCCTGCCTGAGTGTGCTCATCAGTAAAATGGAGATGAGATCAATACTTATCAACACAGTGCATGAAATTAATGCTCTAAAGCGTAAAACACGGGATGAAGAAAGTTACACCTTAGCTGTTACTACTGGGCGTGCTTTGAGAGTATATGGTTAATTCGTTTTTTGGTTGTTTTTTTTTTTTTTATAGAATTAGTTAAAACACAGACATGAGGTCATTATACCACACCAACGTTAAAGCATTCTACTCAGTGAGACAACATTGATACTTACTTCAAAATCCGGTGGGTAACCTCCGACATAAAACACAGCGTCCTCGGGATCCAAATTAAGGAGCGTGTTGCTACTGCCACCCTCCAGGTCGTAGACCGCGGGAGCTTTGGGTTTATTGGACGTGGCTTCTTTGGTGTAATTAAGCTTGGCAAATTGATATATTCTGTTAAAAATTAGATAATAAAAATATAAGAAAATGAAAGAACTCAAAGCCAATAGGCCAAAAACGGAGTCACATGTCAGTGGGGTTGGCTGAGGCTGATCAAAGTCATGAGCGAGGGTCAGCTGAACTGTACCTCTGGAACTTCACCCGGTCCATAACTGCCTCCTGAGACTCACTCTCCGTCAGGACCTGATCGATCTGAACTTCAGCTTCTCGGTCCCCCAGGTTGTAGACACACGTCAGCTGGCCATCTACAACCGCCATGCCGATGTAGTCCTTGGAGGCCTGGAGACATAAAGGCCTCCTCAGAACTCTTTTTGCTCAAGGCGAAATAGCATTAGGATTTCTTGAAGAAATTGTTTTAAAACAGAGTTTAAGCATGAGGATTAAGACAGTGAGGCCTTCAGACAAGCAGACAGACAGACAGACACATGTGACGAGGACTTGGAATCCTTAGATCTGTTCAAACTCTCATCGTCCACCTCCAGAGGATCCTAAATGATTTTTTACTAATGGGTCTACAGAACACTTGAGTTGTCTTGTCAGGGCTGTTTCCTCATCCTTCAGTGGACTGAGGTCAGTTCCCATTGTTCCCATTGTTCAGTCTCCAGTTTGCCAGCACCTACCACAGGGCAAGCACACTTGGCTGCTCATTAGAGTTCATCAGTAAAAAGGGTGAGCCACTTCCCTTCCCCAGGTGTCATGCAATGTTCTCTTAGCATCTGTGGCAGCCTCAGCTATGATGTTTCCTCATTGTCATAGTGTGTGTGTTTCTTCTCTATTAGAATGGGAGAATGCCAAGGAAGAAACGTGTGTGTGTGTGTGTGTGTGTGTGTGTGTGTGTGTGTGTACACAAATATAGATAGATGGATGGATGGATGGATGGATAGATAGATAGATAGGTAGATAGATAGGTAGATAGATAGGTAGATAGATAGATAGATAGATAGATAGATAGATAGATAGATACTAAAACTGACCATTTTGACCATTTTTAAGAGTATAATAGCATTCAGGACATATTCAGGACATTTAAGAAGTAAATTTTAGTTTATCGTAAACAACAACTATATAGCACATAATTAGGACAGTTGTCCCTCTCCATCAATAAGGGGACTAGTTTAGAAACCCTGGGAACATTAATTTTGCAGACACTTATATAAAATGGCACAGCAACTGATGTAACCTGTACATATACTCCTGTGGGCTCTAGAACATACGCTATTCATAATACCTCATTTAATGGGAATAAAATGTAGATACTTGGTGTGCTGCACTTCTCAGGACCCTTAGGATACAATATTTTTCTCACTTTGTTTAGTTTGCAACAGGGTCTCATGTAGGCCAGGCTGGAAGAGGTAGTTAAAATTAACAATATTGCTGGGCTAAGAATATTCAATAAAATGTCCACTGCTGATAACTAAGAATTCTCCAACTAGGGAGAATTCCAAGAACCATATTTTATATTCTATTACATTTATTTATGATAGAGAGCTCAGCCCAAGACCCATGTTTTAGATACTTTTATTTCAGCCCAGACAGTACTCATCTCTCCCTTAGACTGAGGAAGCATACACAGAAGGAGGGACTAAGAACTAAATCAGCTGTTGAAATGCCAGTCATGGCTGCCTAACCAATGAGTTCAGGATGAGGGGTGGGGTTGGGGTAGAGAGTTTAGGCTTTGTTTTGCTTCAGGCCTCATTTCTATATGGACCCCACCCGTCTGAGTTGGGGAGGCATCTGTGGCTGTGCCTTCCCAGGAAGAGAACAGGACACAGTTCTGTGAGGAACAACCACTGTTAGTTCTCATAGATATGGGAGAAAACATTGTAAACATGTATGTACTCATATGTACACACATGTGTGCCTATATCTTACACCATTGGGTAAGACTTCTCATCGGTGGCTCATGTCCATGATGAACAGGAGGTCTCATAGGCACCTCCATAGCACAGATGGGAGGGTGGTGGGTAGTGGAGCTTGTGGCTGTCTTTGTAGGACAAGCAAATACATAGTGGTGGCACAGTTACGTCACAAGTCTCAAGGCACCCCCAAAACCGTTTTGTTAGTAAAGCAAGGAAATGTCCTAACCACACTTACATCCTTGTTTCCAAGGTACATTACAAACATGTCCTCAGTGCCTCCATTCTCTCTTAAGTCTGGTCTTTGGAGGAACAAAGACAGAGACGTGTATCCCTTCAAGTCTTCTAGGTCATTTGGCAGACGGACTTCAACACCAGATTTACCATTGAACCTCATGGGAATTGCAACCTGCGAGGAAGGGTAAGATGGAAAAATGAGGTGTCAAAAAACTATGAGGAGTTCTGTAGCCAGACCTCTTAGCAACACAAGGACGGATGATGCCTCTTGGACCCAGGTTAGCTTTTGTGTTTTATATACATACGCAAATACATACATATATACATACATACATACACACATATATACATATACATGCATACACACATGTATATACACATATATATGTACACATATATATACACACATATATGCATATACATACATGCACACACATGTGCATGCATGGGTATATGCATGTGTATGTGTGTATGACAAGGTAAAGTTAACCCTGACTCATATGGAGTTTGTTTTGGAAGCCAGGCTGGCCTCAAACTCACAGAGATCCACTTGCCTCCCCTCCTGAGTGCTGGGATTAAAGGCTGCACCACCACACCCAGCTTGGACCCAAGTTGTAAGTTCTTGAAGTTGCCTGCAGAGCTATCTACTCTTAATGTGCACTGGCTAAAGGCCATGAAGAAGTCAGTTTAGCCTTCTGTGCAGCACGGCAGTGCTGACGATGATGACAATGGTGACGGTAACAATAATAGTAATTCCTACCACATAGGGATTTGTGCAGAGGAGTTAATGTTCACAGGCCACTTAGGACAGTGCTTGCATATGCTTAAGTATAATACATTAAGATATTATAAACAGTTTCTCCGAGACAGGATTTATGCAGTCCAGGCTGGCCTCAGGCTCGCCTGAGCTGCAGATGGGCTGGGGTTAACTTTAACCTCGTCACACACAGGCACATCTCAGAACGGTTTTGAATCTGTGACCCTCCTGCTATCACCTCTTTTTAACACATCACCCTTTAAAAACAGAAATGTTTGCCTTTGAGCGTGTTACACACTATGTCTGTATTCACTTCAGACATGCGGTCCCTAAGAATGCATGCATTGGGGCTGAGGAGATGGCTCAGTCAGTGAAGGGTTTGCCAAGCAAGCACAAGGAACCGAGTCTAGATCCCCAGCACAGGGGAGGAGCCCGGGTTGCTGGCCTGGCAGTCTAGGTGAACTAACAAGCTCTAACTTCAGGAAAGACCGTCTCAAAGCCTAAGGGGGAGAGCCACTGAGGAGCGCCTCTGGCCTTCACACACGTGCAAGCATATCACAGCCATTAAGGCTCTATGCAGCGCATCTTACATGGTTCATGATAGGTGCCCTGTCCTGTTCTCCCACCCTGATCTGTCACGAACATTAAAGTCACAGAAAAAGGAAACGAGGAAAAATGAAACAGAAATCTACCAACCACATGTGACTCAAAGCAGTAAGTTCCCAAACATTACGTCTTAACATCAGACTTAGATTTTATGAACTGTCTGCTAGAATCATGCAACAGCACAGGTCTGACCCAGTCCGGGCAGGTTCTGTCTAACCACAGGAAACAGATATCCGCCAGCAATCAGAACAACAGTCCTGGAATGACGCTCATGGTAACAAGCTCTATGTCGCGCTCTAAAGTATTTCCTGGGATCTCACACAGGTGATGGGGAAGCCAGGACCCTCACCTGCTTTATGAGCTCCTATCACAGCTCTCTTCCCCCTCCCTTTCCTATCTGCCCCCCCAGGAGACCCACCACATATCTGAGTCCCCTCCTGCCAAGCCTCTGCCCTCTGTCTCCTGATGAACTCATCTGTACTTTGTAAATTCAGAAGGTATTGTGTATATGGTAAGAGCTGGAGGCTAGCAGCCTGCGTTTGGCTCACACCCTGAAGAAGGAGACAAAACCAACAGCTTTGTCCCTGCAGTCCCTCCCCCACAGCCCCCTCCCCCACAGCCTCCCCTCCCCCACAGCCTCCCCTCCCCCACAGCCCCCCTCCCCCACAGCCTCCTACTTACCTATCAGTTATAATGGCTCTCTTTTCACATTTAGATATTTTATATGAATATATATGATCATACCTTTATTATAATTGGCTCTCTTTGCTGGACACTATATGGTATGTTGATCTGGGTGATGTGCACGAGTCCAGCTCATTAGAACATAGTACTGTAAACAGTTGGCTTTTTCGTAAAAACATTACGTAATGTATATTGCAACAAACATTCCTTGTGTAGTGTGTGTGTGTGTGTGTGTGTGTATGGGTGTGTATGGGTGTGGATGAGTGTGTATGTATGGATATGTGTATGGGTGTGTGTATGTATGGATGTGTGTGTGTGTGCATGCGTGTGCAGGTACACAAGCTTGAACATGAACAAAAGCCAGAGGAGAATGTCAGATGTCCCATTCTACAGATCTTGTCTTTTTCCCTTGAGAAAGGGTCCCTCTCTCAACCTGGAGCTAGGCTAGCAGTCACCAGCCTGTGATCCTCTTGTCTCTACCACTGACAGTGTTGGGGACACAGGCACGAAGATCCTGTGCCTTCCATCCTCAACAAAGATGGGCTCCAGTGCTTTCAAAATGAAATACTCTTTGGTATACAAAGGTGACCACAGAGCCTTCCCTCAACCTTGTGATTAGAGTTTGGAAAGTAAGGCTGAAGACAAACTCCTTCTTCCTGCCTATGTGAACTCAAAGCATGGAGACTGCTTCAGCTGCCTGATGTAGCACTAGTAAGGGGACAGGGGTCATGTACATTTTGAAAGGTGACAAAAGGTCATTATACTTCATGTTTAAAATCAGAATTCAGAGAAGACAGACCAGCAATTCTTGTATAAGTAAGACCCCTTCCTGTCTGAATAGCGTCCGGGGATGACCAGCAGCAGCTGTGGCGACATGGGAACACCCACCTTGTTCGCAGCATCTCTGGCCTGCTGAATGAGCTCTCGGATTCGGTCTACATTGTCAGAGATGTTTCCCAGGGGCAGCAACTGTTGATTGATGCTTTCAATCTTGACAAAAAGATCAGGCAACTTCTTGGTTAATTTCTTTACTGTTGGTGAAATGAGAGAATGGAAATTTTACACAGTACATTGAGAAAAGGTTAAAGACAGAATATTTGTTCTGTCAAGCCTAGAAACAATATGGACCACAGTCTTAGGCAAGACTGTCCTAAAGTTGTTATAGATTTCTGTAATGATGTATCAAATTCTTTTCCTTGGTTAATACGGGAAAATATATCTTTTCTTATCCTTTGATAGCTCCCACTCTACAGAAAGAGAGGGGGGAAGGAGGGAAGGAGGGAGGGAGGGAGGGAGGGAGGGAGGGAGGGAGGGAGGGAGAGAGAGAGAGAGAGAGAGAGAGAGAGAGAGAGAGAGAGAGAGAGAGAGAGCTGTAGGCCTGGGGCTGGGGAGATGGCTTAGTTGGTAAAGTATCTGCTATGGAAGCTTGAGGAGCTAAGTTCAGATCCCCAGACCCATGTAAGAAGCTTGCCCAGCAGTGTGTAAGATGCTAGCCAGCTAATTTGTATAATCTCTAGGTTTGAGCTCCAGCTTCAGTGAGAGACCCTGTCTCAGAAAATAAGTGGAGGGAGATGGAGACATGGCTCTGAGGTTGAATCACCTTTGTTCAAGGATGATCTGATTTTGAATCCTCAGAACTCATATCAAAACTGAAAGCAGTGAGCACCTGCCCATCAGAAGGTGGGAGCAGAGACAAGCGACTCCCCAGAAGTTCACAGGCCAGTTCGTGTGGCATACACAGCAGTAACGAGAAACCCAAAACAAAGTGGAAGGCAAGGACCAACATTCAGAGCTGTTCTAAGCATGCCTGTATGAGTGTCTGTGTGTGTATTATGCATGTGTGGATGTGTGGTCATACACACACATACATATACATGCACATACATTTTTAAAAAGAGACTGGAAGGACATAGTATATGATGGAACACATTTTTAATCCTATCACTCAGAAATCAGAGGCAGGTAGAGTCAAGGGGCAGCCTGATATATCTATATTTATATCTATATCTATATCCATATCTGTATCTATATCTTGTCAAGGGCAGTTGTGAATATGTGGGATATACACTGAGACCTTGCCCGAGGGAACAAAGAAAGAAAATTGAGGGAGGGATGGAGGGAGGAAAGGGGAGAGGGGGAGGGGAAGGGGGAGAGAGAGAAAGAAAGGTAGGTAGGTAGATAATTGAAGAATATATTTAACATGAACTTCTGGCCACTATATGCATGTACACACAAACACATGCATACACCTCTCTCCCTCTCTCTCTCTCTCTCTCTCTCTCTCTCTCTCTCTCTCTCTCTCACATACACACACACACACACACTCTCTCACACATACAGACACACAGACACACAGACACAGAGACACACACACACAATGAGATATTCTCCCTGGTCTAACAGTACACCTGTGCTATATTACATGAAATTATATTTTCTAATATTCTAATTTGAGGTCAGAATTTACCAGAAAGGAACTGAAATGGATCAAATTCTTAGCAATGGAGAACACAGCGAAGACATCCTGACCTGAGGATGACTGATACCTGAGTTATTGGCGTCAATCAGAGCTTTGTTGAAGTCCTCATGCCGTGTGCTCCCGTAGCTGTCCTTAATCCTTCCCAAATCCGTCTGGATGGGGCTGAGCCCGTCCAGGACCTCGCTCGTTATCCCATTGGCTTTCCTGACCATGCTCTTCGCTCCACTCACCACACTGTCAATATCACCTGGTGCACACACAAGTAGGAAGGTGTCAGGAGCTGAGACGGTCTTCCCAAGAAACCATGACCAGGGTGACAATTACCTCTCTGGATCCCACGAAGGTCATTACGGACAGCAGTGACATTGGCATCTAGCAGGTCCTTCTGAACTGATACAGTCTTCAGGGTTTGCTGTAGGCTGTTGAGAGCTGGATTGATTTCTAAAATTGAGCAAAAAACTGAGTTCAGATGCCTGCCTGGCTGTGGCTTCCTGGGAGAGGCCATAAAAATTGAAGAGGCCGCATTTTCAAAGCCTGGGGCTTCCTGAGTTTCCGATGGCTTCCATCCCTGTGTCTTAAGGCCCACGACCTACAGTTCCATGTTAAGGCAATTTGATTCTTTTTTATTAGTATAAAAGATGAAACATTATCAAAGGTGAAACTGATGCTTAAAATGTTCTCATGACCCATGTTGGCAGTGACTCTTTCTTGGTACTTTTCGTTGCTAAGATTTTAGGACCTAAGACACCTTGAAGCAGTTGCTGTAGTGATCCGGAGTTAATGACCTCCATATGTGGCTTCCCACGGCCACGATCACAGTGTACTCCAAAGTCAGGCCAAGGAAGGCTATCGTTCTTAAGACTTCATCTGTGTAAGGCCCGATCGTGTTCATGCATGACGGATAGGGGCTCATTAGGACACTGGGTGAGTGCGCTACATCAGGAACACAAATCCTAGCTCAGAGGACGCCTTTCTTGACGGCGGAATTCAAAGCCCGCTCTTGCATCAGATCGCTCATGCGTGCCCACGGGTTGATTAAAACCCCCGAGGGTCCCAGCCATCTGCCCCTCTCATACCTTGCTGTAGCCTTTTCCGTGTCATCTTGGCCTCGTTTAACAGTTCCTCGCTGTCAGAACTCAGGGTTTTGGCTCTTCTCGGAAGATCTTCCTTTATCACTGTCTGGAAACAAAACACTTAGCAGCCTTAAGCAGGCACTAGAGTAAGACCTTAGCCCTAACCCTAATCTTTCATCTTTAAAGGACAAGATGCGAGAGGGATGAGTTGTACACCGTTGCCTAATGATGTGCTTAGGATTCTAGATACCTGCGGTCGGGGAGCTGGGCTGATCCCTGGCGACAGATGGCAAAGCCCATATAAAACCCCTGCAATCGTCTAGCTGCCTTGAGGCTTTCAAGCTTTGGAACGTGAAAATCTTCCCTCTTCCTAGGCCATATATAGGCTATTATATGGTGCGTCAAAGATCCCAAAGCCTCCATAGATGTGCCCCGATTTAAGACCAAAGCGCTAAGGGAAAATGGTGATCCAGTTGATTCCAAAAATCTTTCTCTTGGTAAATACCAGGTTTTAATTAAGGCATAAAAGTGCTTTTGCAGGATAAAGCATCTGTTTAATTTCAAGATTCAGTATATTTTCTATCTAGATGTATAAATAAATTTTAAATCACACCCCTGATATCAAATAGTCAATCAATGCGGAAGTGATTCACACCAAGTGCATACAACAAGCTCTGATTTCGAATAAATAGTATTTTAACACTGTCCCATGCATGGGAGAGTCAGCAAATGCACTGTCTCCAGAGCCAGTCCAGTGAGCTGCCAGCGCAGCTCCAGGTACCCACCTGGAAGGCGGACTCTGAGGCACTGTCGGCCTTGCCGGCTGCATCCTCTGCTGCTCGGATGGCGTTGAGGATGCTCTCATAGGCAGTGGCAGCGTCCACAGCACAGCGCACCAGCTCATCCCCACTGGTGTTTCTCTTTATCCTGGAAGATAACATAGAGTGGGTCAGGCCTTCCCACATCCTTTCTCTGCCTGGGGCTGCCACCCTCCCAGTGACTACTGCACGGCACATGCTGTGCAGTCCGTCTGAGGGACAGGCCTCACTGCAGGTCTGGTGTAGACTGGGCCTATGGGTTCTGGGTGGGGCTTTCTTTGGCTCCCGTCCAGCCCTCCTCCCTGCTCCAGGGTCCTAGCGTGCCCAGGGAACGGTTGATGACATCTGGACCTCTGCAGGCCGCCACTCACTCTTCCAGCTGCTTTGCCAGCTCCTGTAAAGACTGAGCGTGCTTCTCGGCCTCAGCCACCAGGGGTGCTTTGCCTCCGGATCTGGAGAGTTCCCGCACTTGGTCATTCAGTTCCTGTCTTGCTCCGTTTAAAGCAGCAGCTAAGCTTTCATACTCCTGTTTTTTTCCAAATAAACAAACATAACAGAAATTCAAGCAATGGTCATGTATGCCATTTTCTTAAACTCCTTCACAAATGATATTTCTAACGAGAAGTTATCTTTGCTAAGTTATTTCATCATATCAATGCTATTATGTCATCCCCCATCCCACCCCCCAGAGCTGAGGACTGAACCCAGGGCTTTGTGCTTGCTAGGCAAGGGCTCTACCACTGAACTAAATCCCCAACCCCTCATCGTATCAACACATCCTTAGTTACTTCAGCTAGTGGCACTGACAGCAGTCGGAGGTTTTTGCAACCATCTTTGCTGTCTTCCTTCTCACGGGCACCCTCTTTATTAGGTTTTATAGAGTGCAATCTCATCAGCAAGGTGAGGCTCTGCTAAAGGCCTCTTAGGATCCAGAAACAGACTCTACGAAAGGTTCTTTTGAAATGCCCATAAAGCTAAGAAGTCTGCCAAGCTTTCGTCAAGTCTTCAATGTCTTCCATTAAGAAAGGCATGTTGGTTTTCTTAAAATAGGATCTCAATGCTTTTTTTTGTGACCGCAAAGATGACTTGATCATTGCAGGAAATGAGCTAATGCAGATAGACTTAAGTAGCCCCCGCATTGGTTCTCTTCTCCAGAGAGCTGCAAAGGGGAGTATACTCAAAAAGAGACAGCTTAGCCAATTGCACAGTCCCTAACAATAGCATTCCACGGCTTTGGATGTTTCTAGAAAACCCAAGGTCTCTGCTACCTTCTGGCTCGTGTCCATCCGCTGCAGTAGACTGTTGGTTTGCAGCAGGGAAGCGTCTGCTGTGGCCAGGTGCTCGGTGAGGTCATTCTTCAGGGAATCCATTTCCTTCATTTGTCTCTGGAGAGAATAACAGAGCCCATGTGCACAACCGCCATGCACATTAGCAGAACACACAGACATCTTCACAGGACGATAGCAAATATGTCAGCATGAAAGTGGTTTCCTCAAGCTGACAGCAGCCTAGCCTGCTACAAACCATGGGGCTGGAGTCTCACTGCGTTTTGCTGTGTTATGCTGTGTTACTGTGGTATCCTCTGTCATGGTGGCTGGAGATCCCTCATACACCTGGCTAACTCACCAGTGAGTATGTTACTAGGATCTGACTTAGCGAACAGGACATAGGATTTTAACTAGATAAATGAAATAGGGCCACTGGCCTCTCTGCACACAGTCCCAGGGAGCACACAGGAGATACTTGAGTCAGGGATGGCACAGGTCACGTCAGCCCTGAGAGCTGGGTTTGTCACCCATTAAGGACACACAGATTTGCATTTACCAGCTCCCTCCTCTTTTGGAGCCAATCCGTGGAACTACTCCATTCTGGTCTGTCATCTGATAACCCTTCAGTTTTTTTGCTGTTGTTTTGATGTAGAAAATTTGCCATCAAAAATATAAACAATATGGCTGGAGGTTTGGCTTGATATTAAAACAGTCATCTAACAGGAGGACCTGGGTATGATTCCAAATGCCAGAAAGAAAATCTGTCTGCCTATCTGTCTGTCTGTCTATCTGCCTGCCTGCCTGCCTGCCTGTCTATCTGTCTGCCTGTCTGTGTGCTTGTCTGCCTGTCTACCTACCTCTCTGTCTGCCTGTCTGCCTGTCTTTCTGTCTGCCTGTCTTTCTGTCTGCCTGTCTTTCTGTCTGCCTGTCTTTCTGTCTGCCTGTCTGCCTGTCTGCCTGTCTTTCTGTCTGCCTGTCTTTCTGTCTGCCTGCCTGTCTGTCTGTCTGCTTGTCTGCCTGCCTGCCTATCTGTCTGCCTGCCTGCCTGTCTATCTGTCTGCCTGTCTGTCTGTCTGCCTGTCTACCTATCTCTCTGTCTGTTTGTCTGTCTGTCTACCTGCCTGTCTGCCTGCCTGCCTGTCTGCTTGTCTGTCTGTCTGTCGGTCTGCCTGCCTGTCTGTCTGTCTATCTGTCTGCCTGTCTGTCTGTCTGTCTGCTTGTCTGTCTGTCTGCTTGTCTGTCTGCCTGCCTGCCTGCCTGTCTGTCTGCCTGCCTGCCTGCCTGTCTGTCATGTGCATGTCAGTATATGTGTATTGAAATGTTAAGCTCTACCTACATTCAGCCATCACAATGGCAGGTGACCTGGGCTTTAGCCTCTTCCATATAAACAGGTAGATAATTGCTTCAAACGCCTATGTTGGTGACTACTATAATATCTGACACAAAATGTTACTGAAAATTTAGGAAACACACATTGGGTTAACTCTGACATAATCAATGTCTCATCTACTCAGCAAAATTTATTCTTCAGTTACTCTCCAGCCATGGGCAGGCTGTGGCAGTCTGTGAGGCTCTGTCTGTGGTCTCAGGACCTTCTGGTAACAGTGAAGCGAAATGACTCCAGTCCTGCATTTAATGCCTGGGGGTCTGAGGTAGAATAACTCACCAGGTTCTGGGTCATTCTCCTGGTTCCCTTCATCCCCACCGTTAACAAAAGCAGGAGGCTCCTGCCGGTGGCTCACCTGGATGGCTCCTAGGACCCCCTCATTTTCGTGGTTGAGGCCTGTAGCCTGCTTTCCCTGGGCTGCCGCCTCCTGAAGCACGGAACGCAGGTCCTGAAGTTTGGCTTCATAATCATTTAATGAATCCCGAATATTCTTTAGCAGTCCATTGTTCTCCACCTGGTGGGATTCCAGCCAGGTCCTGATTCGGTTCAGTACTGCAACACATCATTTATGGTGTTTTCCTAAGAGATGAGTTTAGTGAAGCTAGGGGCCCAGAACTAGAGAAAGAGAGCTACATTCTTGCTCAGTCCATGACGCTTCCCCCTTGGAAGGAACAAGAAGGGAGAGTACTACCTGTGTAGATCTGTCACGTGTACTCATGAACTGCCTTGTTTGGCTATAAGTACCGGAGAGCAGTAGCCGGGTTGTCTTGTTGAAGACAAGACTGTAATCCTACCGTGGGGAAGGCCGAGGCTGGAAGAATCAGACCAGCCTGGGCTAAAGAGTGAGACTTCGCCTCAGGGAAAAAAGAGGTGGGAAGGGGAGTAGTAGCACAAATATTTGAATTTTAGAATTTTTTTGGGGTGTTTACACCGTGATAAGATTTCACGCCTCTTGGAAACCTGGGAGAAAAGACGTGGCTGCAGGGGCAGAAGGGGAAGCCCCATTCCTGGTGCGCAGCCTCTAACATCAGGGTTTGCTGATGTGAGACTTTCCTCCTGCTGCCCGGCACTCTAGACCACACTTAGAGTTTGGTACTTCAAGTTAATTAGAGTGGAGGTGGGAAACCGGGCCTGGTCTTACAGAGCTGGGCTTCCATTTTCTGGGCCTCTGCTTCTTGGAGGTGCTTTTTAAAGTCTCGGCCTCGCAGCTCCCGCAACATGCGCTGAGCTTCCGCCAGCTCCCTGGACCAGTCGCCCACCGGCAAGTCCATTCCTTCTCCACCTGGCCGAGCGATCTGCTTCAGGAGAACTGGAAAACATCACGTAGCTTATTAAACGGAGGGCTCTGGAAGCTTTGTGGAGGAGCCTGTCATCTTTAAGTATCACTGTGGGATCTTCTTTCTTAAGGCTGAGCTCTCAAAAATATATAACAAAGGTTATGCAATAAAAGTTTTAATTGGACTGGGTAACTTTTCTTACTGTGCACATTCTGAATGATGTTTTTAATCTTCATGTCCAACTCTTTGGCGTTTTGGATTGTCTGATCGATGTTGTTATATAATGTTTGTGCTTTTCTGGAATTGACCTGCGCCTACATGAAAAATAAACTCATTACCAGTGACTTAGATTAAAAGGGAAAATGAAACTGAAAATATCCTCAAAGGAAGAAAATGCTAAGGTAATTGACTTAGTTCATCACCTTTTCTTGCAAAGTTTCGAATTCCTGGTTCAAATGACTGAGTTCTTTTTCCAGGCCGTCCATTTTGGACCCGTGACTGGAGATGGCGGAACGGAAGCCAAGCAGCTGGTTCTGAAAGCAGACACAGAGCTAAACCTCCCTTCCGAGCGGGCGCCGCCCAGCTAGCTGAGTTCCCACTCAACAAAACCAAAGCTGGACTTACGAGGGTGGGGTGCAAACATGGTATTCTTTGAGAGAAGACAACTCTACTTTCTGATGTAAATTAAGGCACAGTCCTGAAATAAAGTAGGCCCTCTTGCCACTGCCACAATCAACTTAATAATTACCTAAGACAATCATTGGAAAAGTAAAAAGCTTCAGTTGGCCACAGCTTTAGAGGTTTCAGACCTGACCAGTTGGCCCCTGAGGGATCAGCATTTCATGGTAGAAGCATATTATGAGCCAGGGGATGGAACCAAGGAAGAGGAGGGGCTCGGGTACCACAACCCCCCCCCCAACCCTCACACACCCCAGAGAGCACGTACCCAACCCTAAGTCATCTACCTTTACCTCTTGCCTTTCCTCCCATCCACCAAAAGCTACACTCTGGGGAAGAGGCCTCCGAGCCCTGGACACTGGGGATGGGGCATTGAAGACCCAGACTAGAGCAAACCCACAAGAGTTTTTTTTTCATGTGAATTAACATCCTTGCCTTGTAACAGAAAATATTGCTACTTACCCAGTATATCTAGTTCCAGATTATAAACTATACTCACTTTAAAACACCCGTAGTTACCTTGCTATGAAAAGCAGTACTTATAGCTAACTCTTCAGAAAACAACAACAAAAAGCCAAACGAAACCCTTAAATTCAAAGACTCCGGTCCCAGCTGTAGAGAAATTCTGAGTTGATATAGCTGGATGCCCTCAAATTCAAATGAGAGGCTGGGTTCTTACGGAAATGGGATGGCATTTCCTGAGGCTGCGCCGTGCACCAGATCAGAACAAACAAACAAACAAACAAACAAACAAACGTTCTCTTGCCCTCATTTGTATGTCAGAGACAACGTGGAGCAAACCAGACCCCAGGTCTGTCTGTGTCTTAGCAGGTGAATCTGTTCTAATCTGCAGGATCCGCACATACTCATAAGTACTCAAAGACGTCAGCTCATTTTTACTGAGCTGCCGCAGAGTCTGGACAACTTGGCAATGAGATGGGTGACCATAACTTTATGAGGGGAAAGCTGGGGTATCACCGGTAGCAGTGGGTGAGAGGACGGTGGGCAAAGAGTGGCCTTTAGACTTGGAGTCGACTTGAATTCTTCTAGAGCCACGACATCCTAGGGATGTGGTTTTAGGCAGATGCTCTTACTTAGCTCCTGAGCTTTGCCAGATGAAAACAGTTCTCACAGACATAGCTTGAGATTCAGTGAGATGCTAATGACAGAAGCCAGTGCACGCATCTGTGTGGAGAAGTTCAGAGCAGTGTAGCACCACATAATTAAAGCAATTAACTCATGAAGCTTCCTTTTCTCTTATAGCACAAAGGTTTTTCCTTCATCTTCTCTATATTAAACCTATAAAGCATGGCATTGACTCCCTTAAGGGATGAAAAGGAGTCATTCTTCTAGAATGACCTTTAACTCTCTCTACTCAAACAGAGCCACTGAAATTGGCTCATTCCAGATATACACTCCTGAAGCTTTACCCAAAGCCCCTTTCACAATGCCTTGGTTTTACTTCATCTACTCAAGTCTTGTACTTGAGTAAGCAGAGCTTTTCATGCCCATGGCTTTCCAACTGGGTCTTTTCATCTCTCTTCTTACTCGATTTCCAGTAAGGTTCTCCTCATCTCATTTCTTTAATTCCAATGGATGCTACTCTCGTAAGAAGCATTCTGACTGTCCTGTCATCTTCACTTCTCTAATGTGCATTTGACCTATTGCCTTCTGACTGATGTGGTTGCTGAACACTGCAGGCTCACACAGTCACTGGGAGTTCCTTTCCCGCCCCTCCACCCTTCGTCATCTCCAGTGACCTCATAACTATTACAGCCCCTACTAGAAACCCTGTTCCCTGGGTCTATGGCTCAGGACTCACCGTACACTGTGACAGTGTTGAGGGTGTCATTGTTCAGCACCAGTGGGTTTTCTATGGCCTGCCTCTTTTCTCCTGTGGCCAACAGTGAACACTGAGCAGTTTCTGGGCTGTGCTCAGCCTTCATGAATGGGAAGAATAACCCTCAGTGTTGTAGAGAGCTTGACTTAGACCCTGTGGCCCCAGCACTTGTCAGAATACTCATCTAACCCCCTTATTTCTAAGGAGAATGCTAACCCAGATGGACTATATTCCAGCTCTGGAACAAACCTCAACAATTGTCCAAAGGCATTAAATTCTTACATAGTTTGCTTCTGACCACAAAAAGATTAAATTATGCATCAACACTAGAAGTCATCAAAAAAATCTCTGATCTGGAAATTAAGCAATATATTTCTAAATTACTCACAGGTTATTCATATGTCACAGGAAAATAGGAAAATGTTTTGAACTGAATGAGAATGAAAACACGATACCATAAAGTCTGTGGGAAACTGCAGAAGTAGTATTTAAGGGACTCATTTCTTTACAATATTAAATGCTTATGTTAGTAACATAGTAACTTGTAACTTGGTAAAGTCTTAACCATAAGACACTAGATAATGAACAGCAAATTATTTTACAGAATGTAGAAAGGAAAACAAGAATATATGAGCAAGAGTACAGATGTTCATTTATTAGAATAAGAGTAGTAGGTCCACCACTGAGGCATCCCAGTCTGGTTCTTGACTAGATTTAGCAAAGCAGCTATGAGCCTCCAACCACTTGGCCATCGCTAAGATATTTGTGCTACTATTGTACCCATGGACCCATCTTACTATGCTGGTCATACTGTAGTTTACAAGGGTCACAGCTGGGTAAGATAGTTAATGACATTTCTCCACAGTAGCCTGCAGAGAACCTTCCAGTGCTATAAGAGCTACTTAGCAAGGAGGAACTGGTCAGCACCAACTTGATTTCTCCATGACCTGAACAAAATTTGTATCTCTTAACAGAAACAGCTCTTAGACCTCATCAGAGAAGCTTCTTTTGCAATGGTTGGTAGTTAATGTAGAAACTCACAACTGATCACAGTGCTGAGAATAAGTGTCAGTTGAATATTTGGCACAAATGGGATGCCTATATCACCGTGCTCCCCCAAGTCAGGAACCACTGTGGAAAACAGGGATGGAAGTCTGTAAGAGTCAGTCAGGAAAGATCAGACTGAAACTCTCTTTAGGATATGTAGGACCACCACACTCCTGCATATCTTGCTATCTGCAGCACAAGATCAAGACAAGATCAAGCCAGCCAACACTTCAGCATAGAGTGGGGGGGAGTTCATGAGTCCCGAACCACAAGTGAGGAGATGTTGACAGTTGATGGCTTCCAGACCAGGGAAAGTCAATTTTATTTGAGGATGTGGCTCCGAGTAAGTCCACCATGCTCAAGTGGTGGCCACACACTCAGGAGTAGTACACACTGGAGTAAACTGATTGGTTGTTTTTAACAAAAAAAGGGACATAGTTATGAGAGATGGGAAGGTGTACATGGATCTTGAAGGAATTAAGAGGATCAATATGATCCAAATTCACCCTAGGAAATTCTCAGACAGTTAATAAAATATCAAAATAGTAGTAGTAAATGTTTCTGCCTTGACTGATAAAACAGTACATCAGAAATTTTGAAAACCAAAAAAAAATTGATGAGCTAGAAAAAAATCCAATGAAGTTGACAGTTGAGAGAAAGACGTAGGTAAAAAATACCAACTGTGAGGATGGGGGTTAGGCATTGCAGATTTAACAGATCTTAAAGGTAGAGGAGATGACTTCTGAGTGATTGAAGTGAATACATTTGGTCATTTTGGTGAAATGGACCCATTATTTGAAAGGCATCCACAGGCAACTCTTACTCATGAAGAAGTAAATGAAGTCCAGAGTCTAATGCTATTTGTAAAAATTCAGTATACTGATCATTAGAAGACAAACCATCTAAGGATCACATAGCCTTACATACTTTCCTAGAAAGTTCCAGCAACTGTTTTAAGAGGAATTATACTAGTTTTGAACAAGGCTGTGTTTGAGTCTCCTGAATGTGAGTCACAGAACTGAACACTATGAGAAAAGGAATCCCAGGAGCGTTCAGTGAGCAGTGAGCTCCCACTTACGAATGTTAGCCTATGTGTCAGCGAGTGCTTCTCACCAGTGAAAACCAACTCTTCATTTGTATCAGGGGGAGAAAGGAAAACCTTAAGCTTTAAGTGGAGGAATCTGTACCCTGATTCCTAGTTAAGGAACATTCATTTGTGGAGTCCAAAGATTTTGAGAAAAAAATGTATTTGTACTGAACCTGAAGTAATGTTTTTCATCATTATTTCTTAATGCAGTAGAATAGTTATTTGGATGGAATTTATACTTATCAATTATTATAAGTAATCTAGAGATGATTTAAAGTTTACAAGCTAGGTCTTGAGAAAATCCTAGACCATTTTGTATTAGGGACGTGAGCATCTATAGGTTTGGGAATCCACAGAGGGTCTCAGAACTGATGGCCCAATGGAGAGCAAGGCACAACCATCCTTGCTGAGCAATGGTCTGGATCCCCACTAAAGGCTTACCCTCAGGTCCTTGGCCTGCATCTCCACATGCCGGATCTGTTCCAGAGCACCAGTGCTCACACTCAGCCCCTGCAGTCTTGACTTCACCAGGCGGAGTTCCTCACCCATGGAGACCAAGTCATTTAAGAGAGTCATCACACAGCTGTCACAGTCTGCAGGGGCCAGGGTAAAAGGCAAATATGCTGTAGGCTAGAGCCCAGAGAAGGCACAGAGAACACTGTTCCTGTATTGCGTGTGAGCATTTTATGAGGGACTCTTAGCAGTTTGCTGCTTATTTTGTGTGTTGGGAAAACAATAGTATTTACCCTTTGTTTATGGAGTGTCTGCTAGTGATTACTATTGATTGATTGTTCTTGAGACTGGGTCTCACTAAGTGCCCAATCTATATCAAATTAGTGGTCCTCATGTCTCGGCATCTCAAGAGATGCGCTTATAGACATGTGCTATTTCACACAGATGACTAAATATTGTGTTAAGTGATGGATGTGACATCTTCGGAAAGTCCCCATAAGTTGTATAAGGTGGGTGTTGTGTGTCTGTCCTCCATACAAAACTGAGTCTGGGAGCAATAAGGAGGTCTGCTGATGGTAGACAGCTAGGAGCTGACAGGGCAGGATTTGAGCCAAGATTGTCCCTCTCTGTGTTGGGAATTGGTTCTAATGCTTTGTCTTACTTTTGGCTCCCAAAAGCCTTGCTTCCAGACCTAAGGGTCCCTCCCCCCAGCTGGTTTCAATTTATAATAAATAATTTCTGTACAGCCAATGGCTGGGCAGGGAGACAGGGCAGGACTTTTAGATTGCTCAGGCAAGGGACTGGGTGAAAGGGGGAGACAGAATCACCATGATAGGGAAGCAGAAAGATTAAATTTAAAGGGGCCACTTACCTGCTCTGGGAGAGCAGAGATGAAACAGCAATTTTTAAAGACATTAACTCAGGAGTACTGGAGGGGAATGTTTGGTAACCATGAGGAGTTTTAGAAGTGCCCAACCATTGAGCTAATCAAGGCATATCAAAGGCAATTATCTGACGTGTGTGTGTGTGTGTGTGTGTGTGTGTGTGTGTGTGTGTGTTTCATTTGATAATCCAGA
Source organism: Rattus norvegicus (assembly GCF_021556685.1). Taxonomy (NCBI): domain Eukaryota; kingdom Metazoa; phylum Chordata; class Mammalia; order Rodentia; family Muridae; genus Rattus; species Rattus norvegicus. Next base: position 3,917,732 of record NC_141551.1, on the reverse strand, counting down.
GAGCTTTTGGGTGGGTGCAGCATGTGTACAACCCAGTGGAGAAGGCTGGGGGTGGGGTTTAGGCTTACCATCACATTCTTCTGCAGGGCTGCCATCTTTGGGTTCTTGGCTTACACAGTCTAAAATCAAGGGACAAAAAGGAAACATTTATTAAAATGTTTTCTTCACCTGCCCTTTAACTTGGTTTCCAGAAAAGCCTGTTTTAGAAGGTGTTCATTGCCAGGCACAAACTCATTACTTCCTGCCTTTCCCAGAGTCACCATGTCTCTGACTAGGGCCTCACACATTCCAGGCAGACACTCTACCTCTGAGCTATATCGTCAGTCTTTCTTGTTACTTCAGTTATTTCAGTTGTTTTTAGGGTTTATTTTCATTTTATTTTTGTGTAAGTGTGTGTATATGTCTCATCTATGCAGGTATCTGTGAAGGCCAGAAGAGGGCATTAGGTTCCCAGAAGCCAGTTACAGCTGTGAGCTTCCTGATCTGCAGAATGGGAACTAACTGTGGTCTTCTGGAAGAGCAGCAAGCACTCTGAACTGCTGAATCATCAAGAAGTTGCCCAGACCAGCCTTGAACTTCTAAATCACTGTCTCAGGCAATCTCTGAAGCAACTGTTCTGGATTGGCATTAACCTGCTTGTCTCTTGCTTGGGGGACAGTTATCTGATAAGCTTTAATCTGTGCATTTTTGGCTTAGTTCTTCAACTTCCCCACAAATATGAGAGAGTGTTGGGGTTCATCTTGTGAGCTATGTATTCAGAAGCTGAATACTGTGCCCCGGATCAGAATGTAACCTGATACTGGGATGCTTTGTTAACCAACGTACTCTGAAGAATGCATCCCATTAATTCCTGACTGGTCAGTAAGTAGTTGGGTAGGGCTTATGACTGGACAAAGAGGATGGATAGGAGGTAGGACTGGGAATGCAGTGAGGGGTTGAAGAGTCAGGTGAAGAGAGAGGAGGAGGCTGTCATCAAAGAGGAAGACCAGGGGCATGTGGCCAAGAGAAGTGCACCCTGAGACTAGGCCAATGAAGCAGAAGCAGCCTGGGAGGCACCAGATTGGCAAGTGACTGGCGTTTGTGTGGGTTTTAACAGGTGGAAGGATTAGAATAGTTCAGAACCTGCCAAGCACAGTACCTCCAGCTTATTAATAAGCTGTAGTGTTTCTGTGTCCTTTACTCAGCATCTGTACACCCAATAGTGAGCTAGAAACCCCCAATAGTTATTTAGAAATAAAAAGGGGCGTAGCAACCTCCCAAGAAAAATAATTTCTGCTTTAGGAGAGTTTACCTAAGTATATCTGTGCCTAATATGTAATATCAGTGTTTTCTATGAAAGAAGCGAATATTCTTCTGTTTTGTCCTAAGTTTTTCTGAATGAATGCACAGAAACTGTTACAAATTGTCTTTCATACAGTATGTAATAGTCACACCTCTGACTTGACCACATCCTAATTAAGAAAGAAGACTAATTTCTTCAGGTTCACATGAAAAGAGCTGATATAAAAATAACTGTAGAGTGCAAGTAGAGAGACAGCCCAGTGGGTAAGAGCTACTTTGCCAAGGGCCCAACTTCAAGTCCCAGCAGCCACATCAGGTGCTAACTATAACTCCAGTCCTGGGCAGGGGAAATCTGTGCCTCCCACCCCCACTGACACTGGCATTCATGTCTCAGGCAGACACATACGTGTAACTCTAAAATAAAGTTAAAAACAAAAAAACTATTGTGTCTAAAGAACATCTCAGTAAAATCATCAAAGACGGTCTGAAGTGAATTGAGCTATGGCTCATTGGGGTTTTAAAACAATTTACTTAAAAAGAAAACTAACTGAAGTAAATGATTCCTCAAATCTACCACTATTACACAAACATTCCCAAGCCTGCCAAGAGAAGGGGCAATTTGTGAGCTCTAGTCTATGCTATGTGGGCAAGACTGTTGTATCATAGTGACTTTAAGATACAGGTCCACAGGGATGTGCAATGAACTTACCTCCAGTTAGGGGATCACAAGTGCCAAACTGGCCATTACTGTTGCAATTGCATGGTTGGCAGCTACCTCCAAATTTCTGGGGGTTCCCAAAATATCCTGGTGCACACCTACACAAAACACAGAAAGGCTAAGAAACACTCAAGTAACCCATCATTTATCTCACCTTATTTTCGCTACTTGAGACACCACAGCTGGGTAACAGGGAAGGTGACACAGGCTGGCAAGAATGAACACCTCACAAAAGGCATAATTTTTATCCCACAAATGAGGCTAGTAAGGACAGGAGGCAAAGGCAGACAAGGTCACTCCTCCCCTTCATGTGCTTGTGCTCCTGACTACTCAGATGCTGGTAGCCTAATGGCAGAAGAATAAATGGTGTGATCCACACAGAAGTGAGGACACTTGGTTTTATTACATACTGTTTAATTTAAAGCCAATGCATTCGTAGACATAAATCCAGGAGTTTCAAATGTTTACACAGAGGAAGACTTCCTCTTTTTTTCTGATGTGTGATTTCAAGGCTGTGTAAACTACACTGACACTAATTACTCAGTAGAGTATGTAAGGAGGTAGAGTTATCGACCAGAGCAGAGCCACGAGCCACTGTTAATTCTAGATAATACAGGAAGGACTCAAGTCCTAAACTCAAAGTTTAAATATGCCTCAAATATGGCTTCAACTCTCAAATCAGTTAGTAAGAAAAATAAAACATGTCAAATTTTATATTAAGAAATCAGTTAGAACCCCTTCCCCATTAATAAAGTTGGGGTGGCTTATCCACATCTTCCCCACAGTAGTAAAGTGCTAGTTCTTAGGCCTTACATGCTGACCAGCCCTCCATTCTTCTGCAGAAGAGCTACAGTCTAAAATATTTTATTTTCATGCCTCACCTACATCTAAAGTTTCTACAGAAAAGACCAAAAGTACAACATACCCATTATAAGGTCAGACAAAGAACTGGGACATTTAACTCTTCCTTATTCTTAAAAAGCATGCATTACTGGTTACAAGAAATAATTGGTTCTCTATTTTCCTTTCATAGCTAAGCATAGCAGATTGAAGTGATGCTCCCTGCTTTCCCAGATGGCATTAGTACAGGAATAAGGGGCAGAGAATACATCTGCCTGTGGCTCTGTGGGGCTGAGGGAAAGAGGCATGCAGGGGACAGGAGGAGCTAGAAAACCTCTCTGCACCTACTGTTGGTAGGCCACATAGACTTCTCTACACTGTACATTCCTGCTTCTTACCCTTGATTTTCTTAATTGTCAATCAGGATTTAACAAATAGTGCCATGAGGTACCTAGGTGTGCACCCATGTCTAATGTAAAAATTGTCATCCACCTGGCACTTGTGAGGAGATGTTCCTAATCAAGAAACCGTAACTTGCATTGAGATCCCAAGTGTAGCATATGCTGAGAGAGCCATTCATTAGAAATGTCTCTTCAAGTCAGCTGCACAAATAAACGTGTGCCTCATGGGGCCTGCCGCTATCTTTGACTCTGTCGTTTGTACAGAACCACAGGAGGTTAAACCAGGAAGAGCCTCTCCCAGATGTGAGCCCCAGTTCAATGTCACAGAGTCCAGAATAGCTGCCCAGCCTTCCTTCTCCAGCCCGCACACCTTACCACCTCCATATAGCTGATCTTTCCCTTGCTCTCCGAGGCTCGATCCTTGTCCCTTCAGAGGCTCGATCCTTGTCCCTTCAGATGCAACCCAACCCAGCTCAGTTTTGGGACTATGCCACATGCATCCCTCAGCATCAACTCTTCATGCTGGGTAGAGATCTGGAGGCTGAGCAAATACTTTGTGTGCTTCATGCGTGTGATTATTGAGAAGGGTCATGGTAGGTTATTAGAACCTGAGGCTACTTTTGCCTTACACAACCTGCACAGCATCCAGTATGGAGAAGCTACTCAAGAGGATCTGTCAGTGAAAAACTGAAGTGTATCTCTAGGACACTTGTCCCTCCACAGCATTTACTATTATTCTTTTGTTTCATGAGCATTAACTAAACATATCATGACCAACATTATGATAGGCATCAGGGTCTGGGAAATAAATAGGCTTTCCTAAGTGTTCAAAATATACTGTGAGAATGTGTGCATGTGTGCGCACGCGCATGTGTGCGCATGTGTGCGTGTGTGTGCATGTGTGTGCGCATGTGCATGTGTGCGTGTGTGCATGTGTGTATGTGTGTGTGTGTGTACGTGCACACACAGGTACACAAATGCATAAGGCTATGGATTATGTATTTAGAATTATAACTAAACGTTATATATACAGACATATATAAGCCTATTGGTGAGGATAAGGGTATATAGAACTGTGTCAGTTGGGTGTGGGCACATGCGTGAATGAGTTTCTATGAGAATAAAAGTGTATACAGATATTTTGGGGAGCAGTATTTAAGCAGTCATTAGGAGTGGCATATAGACCTATGGAGAAGATGAGAGTTATGCAAAGAGCACATGAGGATGTAAGGAAGGACTGGTATGTAGTGGTGCATGCTGGGAGGAGGATGTGTTGAGATGGGGAGGGTATGTGGGAATGAGGATGTGGCCGGGGCACATGCTGACGTATGTGTGTATGGAGACTATGAGTCTGTGTGTGAGTGCCTATGTGCTGTGTGCTCCTCATTCTTATTCTAAAACATGAGCATAGAGGAAATGATCTATTAACTGAGCAGTCTTGTGTTTTGCCCAAGATCTTCCTAGCCCTCAGTGGGATCCCAGTCCCCAACAAACCTGCAGTGGACACACGGGGCAGGGAGAAACCTACCTCTCACACTGTGCTCCTGTGTATCCGGGTTTGCAGGCACACCTCACAGCTCCTCCATCCACAGCACAGCCAGTGGCAAAGCTTAGAGGGAGACAGAAAAGGTGCCTCAGTGCAAACAGAACCCCATGGGCCCACTGTTGCCCATTGCAAAGACCAGGTTCCATGAAGTGAGAATTGAAACCCTTTGTAAGGATAATCTGGAGTGAAGAAAGTTGTGTGGGGAGACCATTTTGCTCCTGGAGACTTGCCAGGGTGCAGGATAAATAGCTTCAGCCGACACTGAGTAAGTGGGCAGAATGCAGGCGTGCATTTTCTTTCTGGCTTGGATAAATGCATTCCTTCCCTCGAGACAGACACAGTACCTCAGTCTGGAGGAGATGATTACAACACTATTTCCCCAGGAATAACAAGGAGGGGATACAAGTCTAGGCAGGAGGGAGAATAGCAAGCCCTGATTCCCTTCAAATATTCTCTCCCTGTTTCTGCCATTTTCTTCTACGCAAAACCTACTCCTAGCAGTCAGGCCTGGCCTTTGGAGCTCAGAAAGAAGTACAGAGTTTCTTCCGTCCTCCTGGAATTTCTGAGGTACCCTTGCTGGTGACTTTACATCATTTTCTAATCAAGTTCTGAAATTCCAATTCCTTTCCTTTTAGCTCTAAACTGACAGATATTTGAGAAATCTTCTTTGACCCCAGCAAAGCCATGAAAACGCCATCTAGGCTTATAAAGTGTCTATATTTGTGGAGCACTCCACTGACACACACTGAAGGAAATTAGCTGGGAGGAGGGGTTAAGCTTGGGAAGCCTCCTTTGTTGGGCCAGATGGTGTAGAGCTTTCCTCAGGGACCATGTGAAGTCTCTCAGTGGTGTTTCTGTTGATGGAGGAAGAGGTACTAAACGATCACAATGACAAACTCAGCTATGTGCAACCCAGCCGAGCCGAAGCTGGGAGCTGGCTTTGAGGATAGCTACGTGCTTTACCAAGCCCGAGTAGCTCCCGAGTGCCCTATGGGGCGCCTGCTCTTTTCTTCTGTCAGCCTCTGCCTGTGCAAGTCTGGGCAGGCACAAAGAACGCTACAGGACAGGGCAGGCTGAATGGGAATCGAACACGATAGAAAGGCGAGGCAGACATTTGACATAGGGATCTCTGCAGAAGCAGCACTCCGGTGCGTGACTTCGTGAGAAGGAATATGAGGCCAGTTCATCTGACGCCCAGTTGGTCTGCTTGGCACTCTTCTTTCTGAGCCTGCACTGCATAAGCAGTTTTTTGACTTTCAAACCCATTACTACTTTCCTTCGTTAGCTGTTACACCACATGCCAGGCCCATTGAGGACAGGAGAAGAAATGGTGACCGTCTACCTGCCATCTGTCAGTCACACCAGGCCTGAATGACAGCTACAATTGTGTCACTCAAGGGTTCAGAGCTTCCCCAAGGCTTCCATTACACGAGGAATTAAACCCAGATGTTGGCTGCTGTCTTCAAGCTTAAGAATCATAGAATCTAAGTCCTGCTGAGGCCTTTAACCTCACCTCCAGCCCTCCTGATGCTGAGAGGAAACCTGAATAATCCCTTTGTTTCCCTTGCTTTTGTTTACTTTAAAATGACTAATGTGGGCCTGTGTGGATAAGGTACTCTGAGACTGCCATGAGCTCGTAGACGTAACGACCCTGACTCGTGGGGTTTACTGATTATCCAGACCAGTTTTTGGAGCTTCAAAACTACTTCTGTTGGAGCCACTGACTTTCCTCTTAGACATGAGCAAAGGTCCACTAGGTGACATTGTTGACATCAAGGGACAGAAAATCCCAGCCTTCATATCAGGCCAAAGCTGTCACTTCCTGGATGAGCATCCTATGAAGTTCGTCACATAAATCCCCTTCTCCCATCTCACCTTGACGCATGCTTAAGTAGTGCTTCTTCCTCATTCCATAAACGGTCTCAAACCTGCTCATGAAGATGGGTCTGAGGCTTGCATTTGGCTGCCTCGTGAGGAGCCTTTCTTCTTCACAAAACTCATCCTTGCAGTGATTGGCAGATTGTGCATCCAATAAAGAGGCCCAGTTGGGTCAACTTCCTCTTAGTGCACTTCAGGCCCTCCTGCCTCTCTGTGAACATAGCTCTTTAACCTGCTACCTCCCTATCTGCTCTCAGTTCTGTGCAACTGCCAGAACACAAACGGAGCTTGTAAGCCTCGATTGTACCTTCTGGCCTCAGGGCAGGGCAGATGCTACAAGGGTTTCCCTTCTGGAACCAAGATGCTGCCATGGCTGTCTCTACTTATGATTAATGTCTCTCCAGCCAACTCCATGGCCTCTTGGCCACTCTCTGTAGCACAGGTACTCGTTGGCAGTCACATAGTCTCATGTCTGTCTGATATTGTACTGCATGTTAATTTTTACATTTACTTACTAAGTTATAATGACCTTTCCTTTCCCTGACCCACACCAGGTGAACCTCGGGACATCAGATCCACCATATTTACAGTATATTGACTTCCTTAGTACAAAGCCAGGCTGAGAGCTGGCTCTATCATGGGTGCCCAAGAAATCTGTAAAACCACCAAGTGAGCAGTAAAAGAAAAAAAGAAAAGGAAAAGGGCAAAGGGGACAATTTTAAAAGACGGTTTCTGTTTGATAATTGCTTTTGTTTTGTTTTGTTTTTCTCTTGTATTCATGTCTGTTCATTTAAGAAAAAAAATATAGATGGCTCAGCTTTTAAAGTCTAGGCTCAAAATCAAAAAGACAAAAAGACAAAAAAAAAAAAAACAAAACATACCCAAACCCCAGCCTTAGTGAAATATTATTCACATACCATACAGTTTATCCACAAAGAGTATACATTCCATGGTCTTAGTAAAGCCACAGATTTGAGTGGCCACCACTACGGTCAATTTTAGAACACAGTTATCACTGCAAGAAAACTCACAGCCCTTTAGCAGTGACTTTGCATTAGCCCGCTAGCCCTCTCCCATCTGCTCGGTTCTGTGCGACTGCCAGGCTACAGGGTGCAATTTTGAGCCTCTACTGTACCTGTTGGTGTGAGGACAGGGGCAAACCCTGCAGGATCCATGGATGGCGCTTCCATAGTAACCCTCTTGGCAACGCTCACAGTGCTCCCCAGCTGTGTTGTGCTGACAGTTCTAGGGACAGATGAACAGGACAATGAGCTAGCCGTCTACTGCACGGGTCATTTTCAGGTCATTATCAGCTTACAGGTCTTCCTCAGTGCTAAAGACTAAACTCAGAGTCTCAAGTACGCTTGGTGAGCTTGGCACAACTGAGCTTCAATTCTAGCCCCTAATCCCATCCAATCATGACTCGAGTCCTCTGGCTGCATGATCATATGGGTTCTGTTAACCATATGTATTTTTTTTTCCTGTTTAATTGCTGTTGGTACCGCACAAAAATACTGGGATGCTGGAATGAGAGCTCAGCCTTCGTAAAGTACTTATACTTGCCTGGCATGACAAGGACCTGAGTTTGCTTTCCAGAAGCCATATTTTAAAAGCTAGTTGTGGTGGTGATGCTTGTAACTTCAAGTTGGGGAGAGGGGTATGGCAGATCCCTGGGCCTTACTAACTAAGCTCCAGGCCATCAAGGGGCCCTGTCCCAAAAACAAACAAGAAGAAAAGTAGATGGTACTGAGGAAGCACACTAGCATTTTCCTCCAGCTGCACACACAAACACACACACACACACACACACACACTCACACTCACACAGCTGCACACACAAACACACACACACACACTCACACTCACACACTCTTGCACTCTCACACATTCACACTTCACAGTGTCTTTTTATTAGGTAGAGTAGAGAAAGCTCATCTTGTTCCTATGCCACAATATCACTTTCACAGCTGTGCCTCTTGGGCAAGTTCCTTCATTTATCTAAGTTTTATTTTTTTCCTATATCAATTTTTATTGTCATACGATTACATATAAGCATTGTTTTCTTAAATATGCCATTAGAAGAGAACTTTCCATGTTGTTGAGAGCATTTTAGAAAGCAAAAGGTAGGCTAGATGTGCTGATATATACATACATATATATGCATATATGCATGAATAAATGCATGCACTTGGAAGGCAGAGACAAGCAGATCTCTGAGAGTTCAAGGCCTTCCAAGTCTACATAAAACATTTCAGGCCAGCCAAGGTTACATAATGAGACTCTGGCCAAATCAAACAAGCAAGCAAGCAAATATTTAAAACTGCCCTTGGTCCCTGGGAAGTGTGGCTTCTCCCCGTCCTTTTAGAAAGGGCCTTCTTTGGGACTAACCCAATTTTACTTCATAATTCATTCACTACAATACTCTAAATGGCAATAAACTTTAAATAGGTGTTTAGACATAGAATTTGTGAAAACAGTGGGAAGTTACATGATATCAGAAGACCCTTATAATACAAGTTCCAGAGAATTAAGGAGTTGTGTTTATGTAAATCCAATTATCCTCATGTCAAAGTCAGTGCCTTACCGAGGGTGCTCCACAAGGAAGCAACTCTGTGACTCAACACCACCCAGCCTGACAGAAGATAGAACAGATTTCCATCCTCACAACAAAGTTTCAAATACACACATACCCACGTACTAGTACAAGTATGCGAGCACACACACACACACACACACACACACACACAGGGGGCGGGGGGCACAGAGAAAGAAGTGGGGACAATTGCCTGTACTATAGACATTTGGTAACTAAGATGACCTGACAGTTACTTATAAGGTTCTACCTCTGTATGCTACCATGGTGCTTGAACCAGGCAAGATAATGGATATAAAGACTTAAATAAGTCCTGGGACTGAGTAAGGAAAAATCAAATGCAAGAGGATAGAGCTTGTCTCCAATGGAAGACACCCAATTAAACAAACCCATGCTTAATGAACCTGTAAGGAATTTAAAATTACATAAAGCATGGTCAGGTAGTGTTTAATGAGAATGGCTACCACAGGCTCATATGTTTGAAGGATTAGTCCCCAGTTGGTGGAACTGTTTGGGAAGGATTAAGAGGCGTGGCCTTGTTAGAGGAGGTGTGTCACTGGGGGTGGGCTTCGGGTTTCAGGAGTTCATGCCAGGCTCAGTTAGCTCCTCTGCCTCACAGTTGTTGCCCTGGTGGATAGGCAGGGCAGATGTGGGATGTACACATGTGCAAAGAAGGTTCTCCAGAAGAAGGGTTGTATCTGGGGGTTCTGGGCTCAGCCCAGATCTCAGGACTGGCCAGACAACAAATTCTCAGGGTTTCCTGGGAGTAGTCTGCCTGGGGGAGCCCCAGCAGCCTTTAGAACAAGCAAAGAGAGAACTATAGAAATAGCAAGTAGAAAAGAAAACCTTGCTTGGTTGAAGAATGAAGTATGAGTCCCACAAGTTATCCTTCCATGAAGCATACAGAATCTAGAAAAGTCCCTTTTGTTCTCTGGCAGTCTTTAGAAGGTAGGCTTAAGCTCTGCAGTGGCTCTGTGGTAAGACAAACATCCACTCTTGATGAAGGCGACACTTCTGCCACATACATACACATACAGACATACCCGCACACAGACTGACACACCACACAGACTGACACACACACATAGACACACACACACAGACTGACACACAGACACACACACAGACTGACACACACAGACACAGACTGACACACAGACACACACAGACACACACACACAGACACACATATACACAGACACATACACACACATACACACAGACATACACACAGACACATACACACAGACTGACACACACAGACACACACACAGACACATACCTACACACATACATAGACAGACACACAGACACACACACACAGAGACAGACACATACACACAGACAGACACACACACACAGACTGACACACACACAGACTGACACACATAGACACACACACAGACTGACACACACACAGACTGACACACACACAGACACACACACACAGACACACACACAGACACACACACACAGACACATATACACACAGACTGACACACACAGACACACACAGAGACAGACACACACACATACACACACATATAAAGACACACACAGACATACACATACAGACTCACACACACAGACACACACACAGAGACAGACAGACACACACACATACACACACATATACAGACACACAGACACACACAGACAGACTGACACACACATAGATACAGACTCACACACACAGACACATCCACACAGATAAACACACACAGACACACGCAGACACAGACACACACATATACAGACTCACACACACACATACAGACTCACATACACAGACGCACACACATACAGACACACACAGACACACACACAGACACATACACACACAGACATAGACACACACAGACACACAGATACATACACACATACAGACATAGACACACAGACACAGACACACACACACAGACACACAGACACACACACATACAGACTCACACACACAGCCACACACACACACAGAGACACGCAGAGACACACACACATACAGACTGATACACAGACACACACACACAGACACACACACACACACACACACACACACAGAGGCAGTATCCAACAGACTTTTGTTCATGAATACTTATGAGCTAGGAAACAGCCATTGGTCCCGTTTTGTCTGTCTGAACATATAAGGTTAGAATTCATCAGGCAGCCCTCTGGCTCTCTCCTGTTCTGGCCTGCCCCAACTAGTGGCTGAAGCAAATCCCTGAGACGTGAGGAGCAGGTTCAGTCCAGTCCAGGGACCCTGCGGATGCTGGCCATGTTACACAAAGCGAGTCAGAGGGAATTTCCAAAGGTCCTTGCCTTCACTGGGGAGGTCCTGGCTATCAAACAGGGAGAAGTCTCATGGGAAGGAAGAATGGAGGACAGTTAAACATAAATAAACAAATAATCTAAAAAGCGTCTTTGGAGATGAAAATTACTTAACAAACTAATTTTTAAAAACTTTTTTTTGAGCAAAGATCTCACTACATAGCCTTTTTAACCTGGAACTTGCTATGTAGACCAGGCTAGCATTGAACACACAGAGATCTGTCTGCCTCTGCTAGAATTAAAGACTTATGCTATCATGCTGGCAACAAGCTAATATTATTACAGAGAATTTGATACAATATCCCAAAGTAAGACCCTTTTCTAGCCTATGAGCACTGACTTTTGGACAGTAGCTGGAAGACCTGAGGCTGTGAGGATGGAGAGGTGAGGCCATCCTTTCTCCTCCTTGGTACATCCACCTGCCCACCTTTCCGCTGCCCCTGCTTTATCGTGGCAACCACAGGTGTTTGTATTTGCAGGGTGAGTCATAAGTCACTTCCAGTACCCGCTTCTCCCTAATTCTTTTCTCTTTTTTAATCTTCTTTTTTCTCCTCCTCCCTTCCCAGTTTATTCTTATTTTTCCAGGCAAGGTCTCATGCTCTCAGGACAGCCTCAACTTGCCAGGTAGCCAAGGATGACCTTGAACTTCTGTGGTGGTTTGAACAAGAATGGCCCCCATGGGCTACGTATTTGAATGCTTCATCATCAGGGAGCAGCACTGTTCCAGGATTAAGAGGTGTGGCTTTGTTGGAGGAAGTGGCTTTGTTGGAGGCTTTGAGGTTTCAAAAGCCCAACTGGACCCAGAGTTGCTCTCTGCCTGCCCGTGGTTGTGGAACTCTCAGCACTACTCAGCACCTGTCCACATGCTGCCATGCTCTCTACCGTGATGATGATGGACCAAACCTCTGAAACTTAAATGCCTGCTCTTATAAGAGTTGTTGTGGTCATGGTGTCTCTTCACAGGACAGAACAGTGACTAAGGCAGCTTCTGATCGTCCTGCCTCCACCAGAGTGCTGGGACTACAGGCTGGTTCATATGGTGCTGGGCCCTGTGCACACTAGGTAAGCACTCTGCCATGCTCAACTACTGTTCAAGTGTCCGTCCTGAAACCCATGTCACCCCTACAAAACTGAGTCTTAGGCTGACAGCTCAGAGTCACTATATCTAGGCAAGATTTGAGCCCTTTGATCCACCTGTTAATATATTTAATGGGGCAGAGAAAATGGGAGCTAAGGTATCTCATGACTGTTCAGACAGGTGTTCTCCTCTGAGGGTGTATGTTACAAAGCAGGCAGAAGTCGAGTGTAAAATACCTCAGTCGGCCTGGTGATTCAGAAGCTAAGACCATAGCAATCTGTTTAGGGTTCTATAGGACATTGATGTCTCAGGCAAAGCAGGAGGAACAGATTGCCTGCCAACACAGTGGGACAACCAATTTACTCACAATGCACACTCCCGAGCCGTCTTGGCATCTATTTGAATGTCCGTTGCAATTGCAGGGAACACACCTTCCCGCAGGGAAGCTTTTGATGTCTCGATAGTATCCTGGGCGACAGCCCTATTTTCAAACAAACAAAAAACGTTCAATCGATACAAAGAGAAGAAAAGAATTATTTTTGAAAGCTTGTTACCATTCTGACTGTGAAGAAGTCGGGCTTTTAAAAACCTTCTTTCTCCCGGTCTTATGTGGATTTCTGATACCAACCACCAAGCCACTCTGCTGCTTTTGATCAGGTTGTGCTGGGTCTTTGGGACCATGGGAATGGAAGCTAGCAGAGAAAGGAGCTGTGGGCATGGCCCCTCTCCATACATGGATCCTTCTCCACACACAGCCCCTCTCCACACATGGGCCCCTCTCTGCACATGGCCCCTGTCCACACATGGGTCCCTCTCCATGTACCCACTAAGGGGTTGAGGAGGTAGACAAATAGGAGGTAAGAGGATCAGGACTGCAGTCCTTATGGGACTCAAGTCAAGATTCTCCTGATAGCCCACCCCTCCCTAAGTATGGGTTCTGTCTGGTGAGAGGTGAGGTAGAGTGACATAGAGTCTTCGATGGAATCTACTCAAAATGGTATAGTTATTGAAATCGTCATAGTGACACTTACTAACCAGTGGTCACCAGGAAGCCTGGGTAGAAGGAAGGTGTTGAGTTCTCACATACAAGACTTTTGAAAAAAATTTCTACCACATATACAGAGATCCCGCCTCACGGTCCCCGGGTTTGGTCTTGTTTTAGGGTCAATATTCCATCAGTCAATTCTTTACTGTCTCTTTCCACTCTAAGAACACGGGTTACTGGTGTTTATGTGAATAAAAAGTTAACATTTTCCCATGGACTTATGTCCTGTTTAAAAGACTCTGTTAAGAACTTTCCAACAGCCTTTTAATCTCAGCACTTGGAAGACAGAGGCAGGGGGATCTCTGTGAGTTCCAGGCCAGCCAGAGCTACAGAGTAAAGCTCTATCTAAAAAAAAAAAAAAAAAAAAAAAAACCAACGAATAAATTAAAACAATGATTTGATTCTTACAGTGCCCACTAAAATCATTCAGAATTCCACCTGCCTTTAGGAAGGGCAATAGGTAGATAAGGTCTTCATATTGGCAGAGCTAATCGATTCATAGATTAAAACTGGGCATTTCCACTTGTTTGCTGCTCTGAGCTCCCAGATTCCCAACTTTAAAGCAACAGGAAGAATTAATAGCTCAACCTGTCTCATTGTCCTTAACAGCACATGTGTCCATAAGACTGAAATGACAGTCAACGGGGACGCTGAGATGAACTGGCCAGTCATACGGCCCGTGCCCACAAAGGCTGGCACGTGGACAACCTGAATATAGGAATCAGGTGCCAGCCAGGAACTCCTTCCTAAAGACCATACAAGTGACAGAACAGAACGTCTAATGTAATGTTCCTTTAAGAGATTAGGGACCATGTTTAGACAAATGGATATATTGGAAATTTTTCTTTGTGGGCTGTACATGAACAGGCTTGTCTAATGGAGAATTAAAGCATTAAAGACTGTTCTTTGCTGCTGGCTCCGCTGTGAGACACATCTGAATGAAATCCAGCCAGGGAAGGGAGATGATCGTATCTGCAAACAGCCAGCTGACGCTAACGCCATCTACTTGCTCAGAATTATATATTTGTTAAGGGACAAATTATCCAAATGAACAAACAGGTCTCGTTTGAAGGTACCATGCTTGGGCAGAAAGCTTTCCTTGGGAAAGAACAGTCTATCACGATTAAAACAAAATCATCCACCTTGATGTGCCTTAATTACCATGGGGGGGATGCCCCGCCCGATTTCTAGTCATGTGATTCAGAGTACTTGTCAGTGACTCAGTTGTAACCATTTCGTGCCTCCACAAAGCAAGCAAACACATTTTACAGACGTATTCAAAGGCTACTGACGACTTAGTCCAGATGGAAATCAATGTGTCCTAATAGATTACATCCACCAAGAGGTGTTATAAGTGGTGACGTTTTGCAAAGCCATTTTAAGGATAAAATTTCTAGTAACAATTTATTTATATTACAGATGATAAAATCATGCCCCATCTACTTTCCGGGCCCACGTCATGAGCCGCAGGCTCCATTTCTTGTAAGTATGCATCCATTTCTATTTCTCTGTAAGCAGCCAGGGCATGTAAGGAGTGCATGGAATTCCTGAACGTTTCCTGCCTGACAAACTGCGCCATGTCTATGAGGTACAACCCAAACTTTGACTGCTTCTCTTAGTCTTGTCTCTTAGTGTTTCTCGTGTTATACTTCCTGGGTCATTTTTTTTTTCCAGGTGAAACTTGCAAGCCTACATGTAATAGACTCTTGCCCCAGGCTTGAGCCAGTTCTGAAAGGGCACAGAGTTTCACGGTAGACCAATATTCCACAAGCATCCAGGCTCTTGGCTGTCTGGGAATTCCAGGGTGGGCTGAAGTTTATGGGGCTTGTGATTAATGCTCAGGAGAGCAATCTGTCAGGCACTGCAGTAAACCCTGCCACTCACAGCAACTGGGAGGCCATCTGCCCTTCCCCCAGCCCACCAATCTACTCCTTAATAACCCTAACTCTAAATGCCACCAAGCTGGACACATTTCCCACCCCAAAACGAAATGTAAAAGGAGCATTACCTGGCTGGGTCTAAGCTCCATATAACTTGCTTGCAGATGGTTTTGCCCTGGATGCTGAAGAAATGCTACCCTTTGCTGCTCTGAGCCATACCCCAGGCACTGGCCCAGAGCTGCCCCAAAGATCCACAGCCATCCTGTGCTCCAGGCTGACCACCTCACTGTAGGCGGCATCTTGATCCCTTGGTGTCCTGCCTGGCTGCGTGCAAACCTTTGT
Organism: Rattus norvegicus; assembly: GCF_021556685.1. NCBI lineage: Eukaryota > Metazoa > Chordata > Mammalia > Rodentia > Muridae > Rattus > Rattus norvegicus. The sequence continues at coordinate 3,901,805 of NC_141551.1, read as the reverse complement.
GTTCTTCCTCTTATACCTGCCCTTCCTGCAGTGCCCGGGCCTGCCTGACTCAGGGAAAGAAGGCTGTCTGCGGCAGGGGCCCCACCTTTAAACTTCACACATGAGTCAGCCTACACGGAGAGAGCGCGTAAGAGTTCCATGGGTAAGTGCAGTCTTCTGTAATTCCTGGGGGGGTGGGGCAGACGTCACCTTCTACCCACCTGGCCCTGCAGACAGCACCAGACATTAGAGCAGCTGTAAATCACAGGCTGAGTCAAGGCAAAGGCCCACACCCTGGCCAGGAGGGTGCTAATCCACTCCTCTTTTCCTTGGGCTATCTATATTTTGTCAGCTAGAAAGACCATGGAAGGTATAACCTATGAACTAACTCACAAGGAAAGGAGTTCCCATAAAGCAAGGGAGATAATTCTTTGGCTTGAAAAACACAGGGAAGCGAAGAGCTTTGCTCCTTTATGTACATTTGGTTTGTGGGGTACACAGAACAACATCACCGCTATCTTCTAATTTTACTAACACTGCTTCTTGTTAGGAAAAGAACACATTGATTTATGGGTGAGATAGAAGATAGTTTCACTTTGTGGTACACTTTAATCATGGGAGGCTGACTTTAAAAGCTCAGACCTCCTAAGAGGTAGAAAATGGGAATGAGATTTTGCCTTCTGAATCCAGGATTTAACTGCACCAGGGTGCCAGGGGTGGCAGGGTGGCAGGCAGGGAGCTAGAAAGGACAGACACAAACACAGCCTCCCTACCTCTGATTTCTACATCTATAAAGCACCTTCGAATGGCAAAACTCTGTGATGCCTTTGGAACGTTTTGAACCCCTGAAGGTAGCCGAGGGGAGATACCAGATCTGTCCCAGCACACTTGGATGATGGGTAGAGAGAACCCCAACACTGCCGCGCTGCTGGACAGCAGCCAGGAAAAGCCAGACACGGGCGGGGCCGCAGGGAGGTGGGGAATACCACCCCGGTGAAGTTCCCTACCTGACATGAGTCACCGGTGTAGTCAGGGGGACAGGTACACATCTCCACAAGATGGGCCCTGGGGCCGCTTCCCGTGTCAGAGGCCTCCTCCAGCCCTACCTCACCCAGGGTGAGCCGCTGTGTCTCCGTGAAGTGGAGGCCCCGGATGTGGAGGCCTTCCAGGCTGGACAGCACAGCCATCAGCTCTTCCCGGGACACTGGGGCACTGTTGCCTGCGTGCCTGAAGTTTCCCTGCACGGGCAAATGGAGAGGCTTTCTTAGGCAAGGTCTCTTCGAGAGAGAGGGCCCTAGAATGGGTCAAACCGAAGACAGCTAGCATGTATACGGGGGAAAGACTCAGAGGAAGATTGGGGGTGTCCTTCCTGGCACAGCCGCACCAGGCTACTCCCAGGAAGGGGTCTCCATGACCAGGGCTATGCCTTTGTAAATGTACTTTAATTTGGGAAGAATAGAGTCAGTGACGAAGACGCAGGAAGAAAAGGCGGCTAAATCAGGTAATGCTGGCCATAACTAGGACAGTACGCACAGTCTTCTCTCCCACAGGTTTGTTTTATTGATTGCTACTTTGTTCACTTCCTTTTTTTTTTTTTTCTTTTTTTCGGAACTGGGGACCGAACCCAGGACCTTGCGCTTGCTAGGCAAGCGCTTTACCACTGAGCTAAATCTCCAACCCCGTTCACTTCCTTTTTAATGTTTGCTTGTTTTTTTTTTTTTTGTTTTGCTTTGTTTTTTTGTTTTTTGGGGGTTTTTTTTGTTTTTTGTTTTTTTGTTTTTTTGTTTTTTTTGTTTTTTTGTTTCGGAGGGGTTTTGTTTATTCTGTATAGTCTTGCTAAGCAGCCCAGACTGGCCTGGAGTTCATGATCCTTTTCACCTGAGCCTCTGAGTGCTGAGCTTTCCAGTGTGAGACACTATCCATGACTCCTCAGATCATTTTTGACTTGTAATAGGCGTGTGTAACTTTATTATTTAAAGAAAGCACACATGGAATGAAATGCACCCATTTTAATCTTATATTCCTACAGCACAGTCATCTTAGCTGTGAGCACAGCGTGGCACAAGTCTGAAAAACTTGCTCGTGCTGGAAACCAAAACTCCAGCCATGGAAAGACACACCCCGCTTTCTAGGAGTTGGAATATCTTAGGGGCTCTCACATCAGTGGACTCACATCCCGTATGCATTTTGAGACCAGGCACTTCTCATCAAGCAGTTACTTAGCCATGAATTTTCTGCTCATAGCTCAGATCACTGAGCTAAATGGTGTGCACACAGTTTGCACACAATTCTTTGTTGTACTGTTCCCTTCCATTTGCAATTTTCTACTCTCTATGGTGGAGCTCAGGGGACAACTTGCAGGAGCTGGTCCTCTCCTTCCACCATGTAGATTCCTGGTATCGAACTTGGGTCCTCAGGCTTGCTGGCAGATGCCTTTACCTGCTGAGCCATTGTTTTTAGTCCCCCTTCAGTAGTTTAAATACTTCATCCACCACCAGCTTTCGTGTTACCGAGGGCCCCTTGCATGTGATGGCATGGCACCTGTGCAGCTCTCTGTCTTCTGCATGTGAATTACAACACGCTTGTGTGACCCCCTTCTATCTATTGGATTTAGGGGTGACGGTTTGGTGCTGATACATTAGTGACTGTCATCAAGTTAGGGAAGCGATTGCTTCTTCAAATGTCTTCCTTTCTCTTTCTGGGGTCTCCATTATACATTGGGACACTTGAGCTCCTTCAAACTCACGTCTGCCTCCAAAAGACGATACGAACAAAACCGTGTGAGCATCAAACACTCTATGGTCTGTTAGATTCTAGATCCCGTGGTGGAGTTTTGCACTTTGTTAGCCAGACAAAACAAGGCGTTTAGTCTGTCACGGTTCTAGAAGCTCCAAGCCCCACATCAAGGTGCTGGCTGTACCAGCTACATCAGGAGGGTCTCTTCCTGGTTTGTAGATGACACACGCGGTTGAAAGAAAGCAACCTCTCTGGTGCGTCTCTATCTCTGTTGGTTTATTTTAATTATTTACTTGTGTGTATGTGGCAGGTCTGCATGCCAGGCACATGCATGAAGCTGTTTATTGAGAGAGCAGAGAGCATTGGACCTCCTACAGCAGGCATTATAGGAAATGGCAAGCCACCCAGTCTGAGGACTGCAAACTAAACTCAGATCCTCAGAAAGAACGACAGCGCTCTTAACCACTGAACTACCCCTCCAACACTAAGAAACACTAAGCTCTCTGCTTTCTCTAGGCATGAGTGGTAGATCGATAGGTAAGAGATGGAGACGGAGGAACCTTGCTGACCGGCCTTCCTGGCAAGTTTCAAGCCAATAAGAAAGCTTTTCTTAGACAAGGGGGAAACATCACCTAAGGAACTATAGCTGAGGCTGTGCTCTGCCCAGCTCTGAGAGTGACAGAGAGTTGGAGGGCAGTGGGACAAAACCATGTAACCATGAAACACTCAGTGGCATATTATATTCTAGATTATGTGGTGGAGGTTTGCGCTTTGTGCGTGCATGTGCGTGTGTGCATGTGGGTGTGTATAAAAACCCGAATGAAAGAAATAAAACACAGAACAGGGGAATCATCAAAAACCCCCTTGTTCTCCTCTTTTACCTCAACCACTTGCACTCTTCCGTGATGTGGCCTGTCTGGCCGTGGGTCGCTGGGCTCCGCATGGATGATGGACATGTGTTGCCCCTGATAAAGGGAAGCAGGGATACATTAGTGCCTTAGCTGGGGTGCTTTGAGGTTCCTACTGATGTCAGAACGGAGTCCTCCGTGGGTCTACAGCCTATGAAACAACTGGATCTAAACAGTTCAGCTCTGGAGGCTCGGTGACACGGAAACAAGTAAACAGTAGCTGATCTGGTACATTGCCACAACTACAAAAACGGTCTTGACCAAAGGTGATTTTAAAATGTGGAAAAATAAATAAAAGCTGGGAAGAGAGCTGAGCAGTGGTCAGGAGAACTGGCTGCTTCCCCAGAGTTCCTCAGTTCATCCCCTAGTGTCCCCAGGGCGGTTCACAACCATCTGTAAAACCCAGGGAAACCGGTGTCCTCTTTTGTGCATGGACAGACTGCAGATTAAATGCTCATACGTATTAAATGAGTAGATAATGTTAAAACTGTGGGGAAAGTATTTATTTTAGTCATTCCTTATAGTAAATGTAGGAAGTACATTTCATAGCTGCCAATAGGGCCTTGCTTTGGTGGTAGATTGCTGGGGAGGGTGGGGATGGAGTAAGGGTTAACAGAGCCTAGCTCTGTAGCCCGTGTGCTTAGCACCCAGAAGAAGAGAAAGTTTATGGATGAAGACAGGGGCCCAGGACTCTGGCCCACCAATGTGGGATGTGGCCCCCACTCTCAGCCTCTGCCCCATCCCACTCAGTGGCTACGGGAGGCTTCGCAGAACGGCATGGGCTTGTCCGTGCCCTGCACGGGCTTGTCCGTGCCCTGCACAGCAGCCCCACTCAAAGTCACACACTGAGCCCAGCCGTTCTGTGTGGGTTCCAAACCCTGAGGCTGTCCATTTATGAGGGCAGAACATTATCGAGGCTCATGGGCCACTTCAAACCTTAATCTAAGGAACAAGACTCTTAATTATGGTGGTTTCAAATAAAGCAACAAAGGAAAAAACTTGTGAGCCTAAATGACTTCTATGTCTGAAGGTAAAATTCAGGTGAGATTCTGATCACTACCTCCCAGCACATTCCAAGAGTGCGCGCAGTTAAGTCCTCTGCAGTAAAAATTACAGCAGAAGCTTCAGCTCCGAGGTTGCTGTAAAATACAGAATAGAAACCCCGCCCAGCCGGGACAGCACTCTCATCACATAACAGTTTCTCCTTATGCAAGTCTAAAATCTCTGCTGCTTAATTTCCACTATGGAGCTGCCCGCTTAGCATCTGATGCAGACGTGGAGGTGGGAACCGAGCTCCAGGGTTTGCCCAGCAAGCGTGAGCCTTTGGGTTCCATCTCCAGCAGTCCTGCTTCCAAATTAAGCAGAAACAGAGTCGGCTTCAGGCTACGGCTCCCTAACTCATATTCCAGATTTTGTCCTCTATCTCGGGGTGCCACAAAGAATGGGCTCGAATCATTTTTTGAGCTGAAACTGAAAGATAAAACCATAAGACATGAGGCAGTTTCGAGAGTGAAGTATAGCTAAATACGTTGCAAGGGGAATGGAGGAATCCTCCGGGCAGGCGTGCCATGTGCTCTAAACATTCTATGTGAGTGTCTTCAAAACCTCAGACACAAATCAATCTAATGTTCTGCACAGCCCAGTGGTGACCACTGCTTCCTGCTTCCTGCTGCGCGGGCCACGCCTTAATACCTACAATGAGCTGCACGTCCGGCTGCTTTTCCAGAAGAACCATGTCTCCAGGTAAGCCAAAGGACTTGGCTTGGTAGGTGAGGTAGCCGCCATAGGAGGACACCTGAAATTGAATGAACAGTATCATCTGCACTGGACACGACCAGGCTGGCACTAACCAGAATGCCTGGCAAGGCTGGGTGCTCTCTAGAAGGTGGGACTGAGAACAGGCCACCGCCCTCATGCTATTTTTACATTCCTGAGAACCATTAATATGAACATGGTTTTTTGTTTGGTTGGTTTTTTTTTATAATTAAGATTGTAGGGGCTGGAGAGATGGCTCAGTGGTTAAGAGCACTGGCTCTCTCAGAGGACCCAGGTTCAATTCCAGCGCCCACATGGCAGCTTACAACTGTCTGTAACTCCAATTCCTAGGGATCTGACACCCTCACGCAGACGTACATACAGGCAAAATACCAATGGACATAAAATAAAATTAAGTTAAAAATAAAAATAAAGTCTTTAAGAATTAAGGATGTACTTTTATTTGAAAGAAAAACCAGCAATCATACTAGAACAAGAAAATATTTTTTTTTACCTCTCTCCCATGATGACTATTTCACTGGGAGAAATGGGTATATCAATTGCAAAATAAGCCTTGAAAAATAAATTTTCCAGAAAAAAAAAATCCCTTGAAAGCAAATGGTGACTATTGCCTGTGCTATTATAAATTTCCTGGAGAGAGAAACCATGGTCAACTGTTACCTCAGACAGACAGACTAGGTCAACACAGTGTGGTCTTAGTGGCAGTGAATGGTCACAGTTCCCTGTCATCCACTTCACCTCTGCCCCAGTCCCTCCCACCGCTGCGTCAGCTGGGGATAGGGAGTGATCTGAGCGTGTGCAACATCCCAGAGCTGCTCCAAGGGAGAGCTGGGGAGCTGCTCTGGGATTCCAGTCCGTGGGCGGGACCTTCTCCTAGGGCCTGCAAGCTGATAAAACAGCCCAGAGCTGTAGTCACAGGGTCTAGACCCAATTCCATGGAACACCTAGGCTTATCTCATGGATTTTAAGCAAAGTCTTTTTGACAGGCTGGGGTGGCTTTTAAAATAAGTGCATGAATTCTGATAATCCTCCTAGAAGCTGTAGTGGCTTGAATTAGGAATGTCCCTGACAGGTTCATGTGTTAGGATACTTGGTCCTCTATTGCCATTACTACTGGGGAGTTGGGGAACTTTCGGGAGGTGCAGGCTTGCTGCAGGAAATGCTATGGCTGGGCATGGGCTTGGAGAGCTCGTGCCCTCGCCTACTTCCAGCTCACTCTCTGCTTTCTCTGCGTGGTAGGAGATGTGATCCCTCAGCTTCCAGCTCTAACCACGGGCTGCCATGTCTCCTCCCGCCATTATATGGCCTCTTCTTTTGGTCACAAAAGAAGTAACAGGAAAAGAACTCATATAGAAGTGAAACGTTGCTATTTCTCCTTGAGTGTGGGCTCAGTGATTCATTTCCAGTAAGTCAATGTGCAGAATGAAGCAGAAATTAGATTCCACCACTTCTAGGGTTGGCTCATAAGATTATGGCTTCTGTCTTGAGTTCTTTCATTAGCTCTCTCTCTCTCACTCACCTTCCTCAGTTACTTTGTGGAAACCAGCCACACACAAAGGCTCCTCCACTGGTCTAGGAAGGGCACAGAGAGTTAGATACAGAAGCCTACTAGCAAGCATGGCAGGAGCTTTAGCAAGTGGACCTTTTAGCTCCACAATGACCAGCCCTGTCTGTAACTCCAGAGGAAGCTCTGGGCCATTGACTCCTGGATCCCTGATCCACAGAAACTGCACAACACAGTCACTTGTCCCCTTAAACTGCTGCACAGCAGCAAATGACCAAAGAGGGTCATACAAGAGAAGCAATGAAACCATCAGGGCTCACAGCTCTTCTCCCAGAATTAGAGATCTAGAGCCAAAACTGAGTTAACTCACAAACATTGAGTTAATTCCCCATGGCTGACATTTTATCAATTTTGCCTACATAATGGAACCTCCATAGACACCCGAAATTTAATATCAAATATGAACTAATGGCATCCCATGAGCTGGGGCTTTGTTCAACCCACCCTTCCTCACATCTCCTATCATGACTAAGTTGAGGCCTATGCTTTCACGCAGGGCCTGAACTTCTGAACTCTATCATAGCCATGGTCTGCCATGATCATGTGTGTGGCTCACTCATAAGATCCTGGGAGAGCGCCGTTAAATACACCAACTCTGCTGTGTGAACCAAACTGCCACAGGTCCTGCGCTTCTTCATATACTCCAGTCACGTTTTAGCTTGTATTCTCCTGACCAGGAGCCTTTCTACTTTAAAACAAAGAATTCTCGGCAGAGCGTTTGAAAGCACCTGGCCCATTTACAACAGACATTATTTAAATGGTTTTATATTTCCCTAGAGGAGAATTCCTTGGCAGGAAGCACAAATCAAAAAACAAAACAAAACAAAACAAAACAAACAAAACAAAACCCGCTGTGGAGGACTTCCTTTCTGGGATCTACTGTATGTGGACCACACACGTGAGGGCCTTTCTCAGCCCTCCTCCTGGCGAGAGGCAGGGCATCTTCTTCATTTTTACCTAGCTTTATTTCTAAACGTTAATTACCTGAACTTCCACATGCTTCCTCCCTCTGGGGAAACGATAATTGTGCCAAGTGGCAGCTGAGGCCACAGAGGGCCCAGGAGGACGTCAGACCGTCGTTACCTTATCACCTAGGTAGGATGGAGGTGCCACCCAGGATGCACTGTGGACTGAGGACGGCAGTTCCTGCAGATCAGCAACCACGCTGTTGCTGCTGGGGTTGAAGGACACGGGGACATCAACTCCATCTGCTGTCTCCAGACGCCAGCCCATCATGTCTACAAACTAGAGCATGGCAATGTGGCTTTTAGCGTGATTGGCTACATCACTCTCACAACGATCTGCAAGCCCAGTGCCAACATCTCTATTAGTAGCCCTTTCTGCACTCACGTGGTGCACACACAGACACACATACACAAGCAATAAGTAAAGAAGGATAGAGGAGGGACGCAGGGGGCCATTCCTGATGAACTATTTCTTACAGACAGATTCATGAAAAGAGGGAGTCACTGCCTTTAGCTGTGTAACCACCAGTGACTCAGTCAGGCTCCAATGGGAATTACCATTCAACGGTCACACAGATGACCCTAGTAAACTAAATGGTTGACAAAACAAAACCAAGGGACCTTGGTCTGGGAAAGGGACAGGAAGAAAGGGATGGGTAGGGGAAGAAATAATCAGAACTCATTCCATGCATGTATAAAATTGTTGAAGAATTAACTTAGTTCTTTAAAAATGTTTAGAACAACATTTAAAAAAGGAGCATTTTCTTAAATGTGTTGTGGAATACAGTAGCCAGAATACAACATTTCCTTGTTTGTCACCACGGAAGCCAGCTCTATTTGGAGGGACAAAGACCAGACGAGGAATGGCTAGGAATAAAGCTTCCTGGTTGTACAAGGGCTGAGAAGGGAGGCTACAGAACAGATTTACAAACTAAATTTTTTCTTCTTACCAGTCCAACTCCATTCAGGAAGCAGTAAAATGTATAAAACAATATCACACAAAACAGTATGCATGCTGCTACTCATTCATGGACTAATAGAATTGATAAAAGTCTTAGTTTTATGAAGTTAAAAAGCGGCAGAGATGGCTAGAGTGATGGCTCAGTTGGTAAGGCATGGGTCTCACAGGCATGGGTAAGGCATGCTCTCACAGGCATGGGTAAGGCATGCTCTCACAGGCATGGGTAAGGCATGGGTCTCACAGTCATGGGTAAGGCATGGCTCTCACAGGCATGGGTAAAGCATGGCTCTCACAGGCATGGGTAAAGCATGGCTCTCACAGGCATGGGTAAAGCATGGCTCTCACAGGCATGGGTAAAGCATGGCTCTCACAGTCATGGGTAAGCATGGGTCTCATAGGCATGGGTAAAGCATGAGTCTCACAGGCATGGGTCTCACAGGCATGGGTAAGGCATGGCTCTCACAGGCATGGATAAGGCATGGGTCTCACAGGCATGGGTAAGGCATGGGTCTCACGGGCATGAGTAAGGCATGGGTCTCATGGGCATGGGTAAGGCATGTGTCTCATAGGCATGGGTAAAGCATGAGTCTCACAGGCATGGGTCTCATAGGCATGGGTAAGCATGGGTCTCACAGGCATGGGAACCTGAGTTTGATCTCCAAGAATCCACATAAAAAGGTGATAAACACCTGTGGTCCCAGTGCTTGGGAAATGAAGACAGAAGGGTACCAGTCAGTCTAACCTCAGCAAAATCCAGGCCAGTGAGGGGCTAGCTCAGAAACTGAGGTGGAGATTATAGAGAAAGATATTTGACATTAATCTTTGTCTTCAGCATGCATATGCATACACCCTTTCATGAACACACACACACACAGACTACACGGAGTAAGCAAACTTAAGATGTGATAAGACATTTGAGAAAGAATGTGAAACAGGAAGAATGTAAAGAGAACGTGGAGAAAGTGCTATTACCATCATGGATACACATTCTGTGGGACTGGAGGAGAAGCATAGAGACTAAAGTGCTTTCTGCACAGGGATGAGGATCGGAATTTGATCCCTAGAACCCATATAAATGCTGGGCGGGCAGGGCGGCTCACCTGTAATCCCAAGCCTCAAGAAGCAGAGATGTGATCGGCCCAGAGCAAGCTGGCTGCTTAGAGTAGCAGAAGCGGCAAGCTCTGGTTTCAGAGAGAGAAAGCTCACATCAACATGTATGGTGAAACACCATAAGGGAAGACACCAGCATGGACATCTGGCCTACACATGCACACAGCATGTCCACACTACCTAGACATGTGCAAACACCTGCTCTGTGGGCTTGCGAGATGCTGGTTATCAGGCTACCTGGTTAGCCTCAGGATGGGAACCGGAGACCAGAAAGGCCGCAGGTGTGTGGAGGAGTAGAACTTTCAGCCTAATCTTCCCATAAGTCAATTATCAGTTAATTAGTAATGGACAATGATAATTATATATGATGATTATACTCATGTAACGGGGACTCTATGAAGACAAATGATTTCTTGGAGAGCTCCTCAGGTATAGGAGGGCTCAAGGACATAGCATGTCACTTTGTGGTGACAGAATTAATGTGCTTGTGGACCCTCATCCTGAAGGTCTGTCTATCCAGATGTCTGTCTGGATACTTTATCATATCCTTTACAATTCAACAAATTCCATCATCGGATGACTATTTTCTGAGCATCTCTCATGTCCCAAACCCTGTCCTAGGCCCTGGTATGTGTCAAGGAGCTCACATTCTACCAATTAAGGAGGGAAAGAATGATTTCTAAAGTTAGAGGCATGATTTGTTACAAAGGGTTAAATACTACGGAGAAACCAAGCGCAGCAATATCGACAGTGACAAGGCATGCTGAGAGGAGGCATCCTGAGCATGTGGCGCTTATCAAGGACATGATGATCTGAGAAGCAATTGCGATGATATCTGTGGCATGCTGAGGCCAAGAAGCAGTGAGGTATAGAGAGAATCTCTCACAAGCATCATCTGTCAATAAAAAATCCAATGGCCAATGAGCTGAGGCAGGAAATAGGAGGTGGGACACTGGCTGGAAGAAAGAGGATTCTGGGAAACTGTGAGAGATGTGAAGATTTGCCAGGGGAAGACAGGCGATCGGAAGCATGGGGGCTGGGCAGAGGCAACCGGTCACATAGATGAACTCAGGATAGAAAAAAAAAGGAGAGTTTCACCCAGGACTCTGGGAGATGGATGTAAGCCATCTTAGGTACTGTGAACCATCAATACACACAATATTCCACAGCCCCTGCCAATACTGACCAATACCCAAAGACTAACCTCCACGTACCTTGGCTCTTCGCTTGTGTGAACTCCGACAGTCAGTATTCACTCCGAAACAGAAGCACCTGGTACAACCCTCTGGGTTGGCGGAGTCCAGGTAGAATGATCCTTCTCGACAAAATTGACACTGGGGGCCCTCCACATTTTCCTGTTGAAGAATGAGTCCTGTAAGACACTCTCCAGCTTTGGGACGCACAGAGACAGTGCCATAAAGGCTGACAGCTGGAGGAGAGCAATTGGGGTTTACTAGGATATGAACCCCACCTATAAGCCAGTGGGCCCTGTAGCAGGGTGGATAACATCAGATCCTTATTCAAGAACAAATCACAAGGAAGCTATGGGCTTCTTGATGCTATAGAAAACAGTTTGTTTTGATTTTTCTGGAAAGGATTTATCTACATCAACAGATGATCATAGGGAGGGGAAGGGGTCTGTGGCCTTTCCAAAGGGTGAGGAAGAACTTTCCTTCAATCATCCCTATGAAAGGAGACAAAGAGTATGAAATGCTAGCACCTTACAGAATATATCAGGGTCAGTTCTCTTGAAGAACTCCTGGCACGTGACCTGTCTCACCTTGCACATGCAAGCCCCAGTCCCTGGGTCGCATACTCCGGGCTCAGTCCCATCTCTGTTACAGCTGCAGGGGACACACTCAGGGAAGTGGTAGAAGCCAGGAGCACACTTGTCACACTGCTGCCCCGTGACTCTAGGCTTGCACCTGTACAGGGATAGAGGAACCAATCCTGTCATCACTCTGCACAGTTCTAAAGGCCACCTTCACTGTGCTAGAACAGACACCGCTGGGAACCAATCACACAGACACAGTGGGGCTGAGGTGGCTGCTGACAGCCACAGAAGGGAGAGGTTATGCCTGGGGTGCTGACATCCACATGTCACTATGTGAGGAAGAGGAGCAGCACTGTTGCTATGAAGTAGACCTTGTCTTAAGGTCCAGGATGTTTCTTTCAGCAAACGTGCAGCGCTCTGGCCCAAGGCTACATTAACTTGATGCTGGTGCCAAACAACTCATACAGTGAATGCCTTCAGTCTCAGATTAGATATGGTTGAGTATTTCTGAACAAGAAACCAACGAGCTTGTAGCCAAACATCATGCAATAAAACGTGCACCTGTGTGGGCTCTTGCAGCTCCTAGAGACCACAGTCAGGTATGTTGAATTGAATTCTGTCCTCTTGGTACTCACCATGGCTTCTTTCCCTGTTGCTACAGTAAGACAGCTCCACAAAAAGCAACTTAAGGGAGAAAGGGTTTACAGTGAGAAGACATGATATCACGTCAAAAAAGATGCCAGAAACCTCAAGAGACGTGGGGCTGGGCTATAAAGCTTCAAGGCCTTTCTCCATCTGCCTACTTCCTCCAGTGAAGCCCAGTCTTCTACAGATTCCATAACCTTCACAAACAAGTGTGCAAACACATGAGCCCACAGGGTACATTTCGCATTCAAAGCTCAGCCATATTGGATTCTGCAGGTTCATTCGTGTTCACTCACAAGATCCTATGGTAGGACCTAGAAGAAGAAGGCACGGTGATGGAACTGCCATAGTTATAGTCTAGGTTTGTTGGTCACAGCCAGGACAGCTATGGGAGGGGCTAGGTCAGGCAAGACAGAAGGGAAACTGAAGTAGAGACCCCCCAACTCCCTCCCTCTATCAGCCTGTTGACTTTGGGACCCCAGTGAGCTGATGACTCAGAGGGGGTGATGGGCAGCCAAGTCTGTCACACCAGACCTAGTTCTGTGTCCCCTGCACATGCACAAGAATGGAGGGAGACATAAGAAAGGGAACAGTGGCCTAGGACCTGGTCCCCACCCACCCCAGATGGGGATGACAAGTTAAGCAGAACTTGAAGAACATAGACTCTGTGTTCCAGAATAATACAGTGTTTGCACCACTGAGCTTCTGAATCCTCTGTAAGATCAAGTAACCAAGGAAGTCTGGGGTGACGCCATGACGACCGGGAAGAACAAAGGAACTCCAGAGTTTGGCTGAGTATCTTCTAAGCATCCAACCTCTAGTCAGCTTGGCTTTGCACATTTCTCCAAGGAGCCTCTTTGCAACCCAAGCTGCACTACAGAGGCAGGAGGATTGCATTCATTGCTACCAGCTGAAGAACAGCAGAGCAGCCTTAGGGATACAGGAAGCCCAATCAGATGCACCGGGAGAACGCTGTCTTTTGTTATTAAGTACCACAGTTCCCACCAATGCCAGCATCCATCTACAGTCCCAAGTCTAGCATGTCACTCGTTCACCCATCTGAGAATTAGTGATGGTTTCTACTGGGGGCCGGGGACATGGAGGAGACAAGGGTGATAAAGCCAGTCTTCAGCAGAGTTTTGCTGAAGACCTGGAGATATAAGAAATTAAGTAATATTGTAAGAGATGGGATGACTAAGTATTACGCTTGCTTGTGTTTAAAACTGGTGGGGCCATCTCTGTAACTTGTGGGTCTTATTCTCTTTGTGAGTTTTCAGTTTGCAGCACAAAAATCCTTGAAGGACATGTATGATTGGAAGGCAGCAGAAGAGGAATGGAGGCCCTTCATGGCTGGAGGAGTGGGTTTGTGGAAAGCTTACGGAGAAGGTGGAAATGCAGGAGAGGCGGGGAGGGAAGTTACAGTAAGTGTGGACCAGACTGACCTGGAAGACTAGCCTTCATGGTTGGATCTTGCTTCTGCATGGTTAGGAAACTGAGGAAGGTTTTGATGAAGGGGTGGTATGATGGAATTGATGCTGCGTGGAGAATCACATCACCAAAGCATTCCATATACAATGTGGTACTCACCATGAGCTGGCACGATGAATTAGGTTTCCCCATTAGAACATAAATGTGACTGAGTCACTGTACCCAAGACAGAACCTTACACAAAGCCCAAACAATAAAACAGAGACATATATGTATACAGTGAAAACCAGTATAAGCATTCACCAAAAACCACACTGTAGGCTCATCCTCGAAGGAAATGGTGGTGGTGTGCCATAGAGACAGCGTCATGCCCTTGCTACTGCACTCCTGTTTACAACTGCCAAAGGGCCAGAACCCAGCTGTGTGCCCATCAGTGGATGAGGGATAAAGAAATTGTGGCATATACATGGGGTGGAATACCTCCCAGCCATGTCATTTGTACAGTACAGTGGACAGGAGGGCACTGGGCGGGTGAATTAAACCATACATTCAGGTCAGATACGACATGATCTTACTCATCTATGGCATCTAGAATCATAGATCTCATAGAAGTTGAACACAGAACACTGATTCCTGGAGGCTGAGAAGGCAGAGAGGAAGGCTGAGAGAAGGGTAGTCAACAGGTAAAATTTAGAGTTAGATAAGAAGGGAAAAAAACAATGTTTTTCTCAAAGCAACCAGAAAAAGAGAAAAATCTGAATTTACCATGCTTAATGTGGTATTTATGGTATATACCATGACAACCACTATATACAGCATAGGCACATCACAATGTGCATAACAATGTATGCATAAATATGTACAATGTTAGGTATGATCAACAACTTCAAGATTCTGAAAGACAAAGGAACCAGAAACCTGAATTTATCAGCACTGTTTCGAGTTTCATGAGCAGCATTATGTATTAGTGACAGAATTCAGAAGGAAACAGATGTTAAAATCCAAGAAAAACTGTGAATTAGCATATTTCTATTAAATTAGGGATCCAGAGTCTCCCCAGAAATATGTGTAAGGTCGGGATGACTCTAACTCGGTTTAAGAGATGATCAGCAGACTTCAGAGAAAACATTTCCCTTTTCTTCTCTGTTGTCATGGTACCGACTAGACTCCTTGGCTAGCTGCTCGCTTACTTGGATGAGTGAATAATCGAGTCGGAAGGAGGAGAGCGTCAGGAGAGAGAGCACCAAGGCTGCCCCAACGACTTAATGAGGGTCATAGTCAGCAGGAAGGACAGACAGATGGGGGAGAGTCTGTCCCTTGACAGAAGGTGACATGTGACAGGATACAGGGAAACCGAGTTTAAATCTTGGTATATTAAAGACAAGAAAGAGGCCGCCATTGTCACACAGATTATTTTTAAGTCTAAGAGGTAAGAAGGCTTAAAGAACCTGGAAGGTATAATAATGATATGGCGGTCACACTAACTTAGAGTTTGGGAGTTAAAATCAGTTAAGAGGGTGCTTTCATTATATCATTAAAATTATTATTTCATTGTAGAGATGGCTCAGTAGTTATGAGCATTTACTGTTAAGTCATAATTATTGGGGCTCTGTTCCCAACACCCATGTCAGGTGGTTCACAAATACTGTAACTCTAGCTCCAAGGGATCCAACACTCTCTTTTAGCCTCTGAGCACACCTGCACACACGTATGTACATACACTCATGCTGACACAAACACAGACATATGCATATACACAAACAAGTCAAATAGGAAACCCTTAAAATATTTTCATTATATATGGGAGAATACAGGAGCCCTAGGAATTTGAGGGGCTTGGTCCTGAGAAAGCCAGTCAGAGAACCGAGGTGGGTTAATTTGTGTGAGGATGGAAGGACAGCCAGTGAGGATCAGAAGGGGCATATGTACCGGAGCGGAGGTAAGAAAGAGCAGGAGAAGGGATGGGTCTCAGGGAAACGGAGCACAGAAAGAGAGAGCAGACAACCATGGCCCTAATCAATACCAACGACACTGTAGTCACTGGGTGTTGAGTGCATGTCAGCATGTCAGGCATTGTCTTAAGGGTGTTTACACATGATATATAATTGTGTGTATATGTACATATGCAGGTATAAATATATACAATTAAATGTAATATATACAAATATGTATGTGTACATATATATTTATACACACATACACTCATATACATGGATGCTCTGTGGGTTAGAGGGCTCTATTTTACAGAAGAATGAAGGCCAGAGAGGAGGAGCAGTCTGTCTAAGGTCACCCAGTGAGGGGCAGAAGCAGGACACACCCTGCTGTAAACTCAGACTGCGCTGCTCCTCACTGAGGACAGGGGATGGGGAAACAGCCTGAGACGATCATTGCAGAGATGAGAAAAAGATGCCACAGGGCATAAAGGACAACAGAAGGAGCGTGCAAGAACTCTGATCCCCACCTTCCCTGGTGACAACATTGCCTGATACCCCTATTATTCTATTAGTCATCAAGGGACTTATGTTGCTAGCCACGTCTGGAAGCCCTTTCGTGTCAAGAATGCCGAGTCTCTCCTGGGATTTTATCCTTGCATCTTCCATGGCTGGTCGTTATGAGGAGCAGCTGAGATGGACACCATTCTAACAGGCTTCTCTGAGAAAGACTGAAAAACACATGGGACATCTGGCTTCACTGGACATCATGGTGGAGGGACATCATCTGTGCTGGAGGGACATCTCCATCATCCATCTTAAGGTAGCCTGAAGGTGATCCCCAACACAGCAGTCTCTAAAAGCAGGACCCCCACTGCCTGTATCTTCCACAGATTGACAGACGTATTTGTGAGAATATTTTAACCCTTTGGAGCCTTTCGAGAGCCAAATAGTATTCATTTTCCATTATTTAAAGCAGGTAAAAACTTATTTCTCTTCCTATTGTGTTTCATTAAATCTATACATCTGCTACTTTATACTGCTACAAAAAAACAAACAAAAACAGAACTGTGTCCAAACAGCACAGTGTCAGAATTTCAGTCTATCATAGTTGCCCAAAATATCAGCCTAGAGTTGATACAATATTGCCTTGATACAATCAAGGATTGAACAACAACATAAGTATAAATTTAGAAGGAAAGTCAAAGATGATTTTGCCAAATTTTATTTTATGCATTGGGAACTGGGACTCAGGGAGGCAGAGAAGCCTGTTTTATGTCTTCTAGGTATAATATACTAATATCTTCACTATCTGTGATAGACTCTATGATAAAAATAGGTTGGAAATTCAGTTTTGGGCTTCCAATAAGTTATTCCTAAATTCACTAAAATGATAACACTATTTGTACTGGGATAAAAATTATCCCACTACAAATGGTTACAATTATTTAATAACTCATTTTAAAATAGATTAGTATCTGTAATGCTTGACTTGGTGGAAAAGGCAAGCGTTATAGTCTGTCAGCAGCAAATGCAGTGTGAAATGCCAACTTTTAAACCCTGTAGTTTGTGGCTGCTTGTAGGGCTCCCAGCGAGCCTTGCATTGCTGGGGATGTATTCTCCCCTTTGGCTGCAAACCCCAGGAATCACCAACTCGTCCTCTTGCTTGAGCTTTGGGTAGTGCTAAACATAGTCCTCCCTGATGCCAGGTTTTATACAGAAATTATTCACAAGAGGGGGAGGCGGCACGGTGGGTAGAGTGCCTGCCACATAAGTATGCAATCCTTGCTTCTACGTTCAGAAATTCCTAGTCAGTTAAGTGATCACTGGCTGAGAGTGGGTTGTTAACATTTCTCAGGATATTTTCCTAAAATATTGTGGTGCACCCATCTATCATCTATGCTGCTTTAACTGGTTTTAAGTTTTTCAAATTCCTCTCCCCACACCGTGTCAGCAGTACTGGGAAACTCCAAGGCTCTTATGACCAACGGTTAGGTTTTGAGTGAGTACTCTGGCTTTTCTCCCTGTCTGAACACTGATTGTCAGTTCCTAAGCTTCCTATGATTAAGCCCAGACATCCTGAAGAGGCCCATGCCTGATTATTGACTGACTAGCTGACTCAGCCGGGACTCACGGTTGTGGTTTTAAAGTCTTGGGATGGTTCATGACTTGTTTTCCTCTCAACTTCCTTACAAGGTCTCCCCACCCAAAGGAGCTGGCAGGCTCCAGGCAGCGGCTGAAGGCACAGTGAAGGACTCTTTCTTGGAAAGTGAACCATTGCTGTAAGAGAGAGCTGAACCATGGCCACCAAAGGTGCATGCAGGTGTTCTGTTATCTGAAATAATTCTTTGTAGTTAAGATGGAGAGATCCTAGAGTTTTCTGGATACAAAGCCTGCCTGCTTGCTGTCCTTATACTAAATAAAGAAGGGATGATCACAGAGAGGCGAGAGCCTTATAGAGGGAGACATAAGAGGGAAATGGCACCGGTGATGGGACAGAGACAGGAGGAGTGCTGGCAGCCCCAGGAGAGAAGGTTCTTCCTCAGAGCTTCCTCTTGGACTCAGATCTCTGTCAGTACAACTGAGGAAGAATCGGTCAGAGCAGCCATAGGATGGTAATATATCTGCCCTCAAGCTGGGGCCGCTGAGGCCTGTCCCAGCCCAGACCCCCAGCCACACATGATGTGTGTGTGAGGATGAGAGGGCCGGATGGTACATTTTTGGTTAAATTAGTAGTTAATGTATAAAGTCACAGAGGGATTCTTATGGCATTTCCATACATAATTACTTTGGAAGCTCCCCCACACCAGTCCTATCCCGCTCACTAATCCCTGCCGGCTTGTGCCCTCCCTCTGCAGGAATCGATTTCCACTGCCACTCATGGAATCTGCTGTCCTCCCCACTCCTCTCTCCCAGCGCCTTGCTTCCCATCTCATGCACCCCCACACCCTGTCTGTCTGTCTGTCTGTCTGTCTGTCTGTCCGTCTCATATAAACATCACAAGCTAGGATTCACACATGAGAGGAAGTGTGCAGTTTGTCTGTCTGAGCTTGGGTCACCTCATGCAATATTGTATTTTCCAGCTCCGTCCATGTACCTGCAAATGCTATAATCTCATTTTCCTTCATGGCTGAATGAAATCTAGTATGTGTATGTACCCGTGTTTTTAGTCTATCCATCTATCACAGACGTCCAGGCTGACTCAGTTTCCTTGCTGATCTTGCCCTCTCTTACATAAGCCCGACTGGCCTACACACTGGGTGCATTCATTTTCCTGCTATAAAACCCCAACTGAATTCTCCCCAGCCTTTTCTTGGGGTCTGAATCCTAGTCCTTTCCTCTGTGGCTACTTCCCAGCTCTGATGAGATAAATTTGCCACCTGGGAACAGGTGACACCGGTCTTTGCTCTCTACTGGGAGCCTAGCTGACTCGACCAAACCCTCCAGCAACATTCCTGGAGAACTTTGTCCTTTTGGTGGTTGATTGTCAAATTGACAGGACCTGGGGTCACTCAGGAGACCTAGGCATGTGGGGTGTAGGCTATCTAGTTAAATGAGGTGTGAGCCCCCTGCTGCCCTCAAGTGCTGAGTAGAAAGCAGAAAGGAGACTGTCAGTCGCTGCACATCTCACTGCAGTTATGCAGGATCAGCCACTTCAGGACCCATCCACCCTGCTCTCCCTGGCATAATGAACTGTGTCCCCAAACTGAGAACGCATTTAACTTACATTTGCAGGGCATTTTAACAAATGACTGATGCAGACACCATTCTTGGCTACTGTGCACTGGACCATAGTGGTTCCTGAAGACGGCCAACCCCGCCTGATTCCCTACTCCCAACAAATCCTGCTTTGGAGGCCTGTGGTGGTTAACTTTTATCAACTTGACATAGTCTAGAATCAATCACCTGGGAAGGGAGTCAAGAGGGATTGTCTAGATTACATTGTAAGTCCGTTTCCAGACAATTCGACATCGAGAAACAATCGAAGCCAACCATGAAGAGGGTGAGGCATGGCACACGCATACAGCACAAGCCTCCTATGACGACATGATGGAATATATGGGTAGGGCTGCTTCTGCCTACTGCCCTGAGTCAGCGTGGACCAACCAACCTGCCCACCAAAACCTCTCCTTGCCGGGAAGCTGTGCCCTGATGCCAGCACAGTGCACAGGTGGGAAGAGAAGAATGGCAAGGCCTACTGTGTGCAGATGGCACCCGGGCGTCCCGTGACAGGACCTGACACACTCGTGCGTCATAGCTCACCTGCACTGCCCGCTGTCCCTGTCACACTCAGAGACGGCTGCCTCAACGGTGCCCTTCCTGGAGCAGTTGCAGACTTCACAGCCAGCCACAGGGTGGAAGTTGAAGGAATTCATCTCGCAGACCTCACACTGGGGCCTGACTGTGTTGGGTGGGCAGAGACACTTCCCTGTCACCTCCTCGCAAAGGCGTCTGCCACAATTACAAGCTGCCAAGGGATAAAGAGACACTGGATGAGCGTTGGATTGCACAAACCATGGGGATTTCCCTAAGTCCCCAAGTAGTCCTGGGGAAATGTTTTTCCTTCCCTTCTGTGTGGACATAATTGCCCATGGTGATCTGAACCAGTCATAGCAACTGACAGGCAGCTGAAGTAACTGGCTGCAGGTTATATACTCCATGAACTGACCAGCAGCTGCCCCCCTACTCTATCATGGGCCTCCTGTTCATCAGAAGGCTCTAGAAGGCGTCAAGTTCAAAACATCGTGAAGCAACTCCCCAGCCACCCAGAGCACTCAGGTCCAGGGTCAGCACGTCTGCTGTAGTGAGACTGTTTCTGTTTATCCAAAGACTGGTCCCCTTGTGATCTGCACACCTATGCCTCTCACTGCCACTTACTGCATGGGCAGACCCAGGCCATTAGGTAGTTCTTAAGTAAAAATGCAAGGGTTTTTAAGTTAGTGAGTAATAGGTCTGGGAGGCCTTGAATGTCCTATCTAAAGTGAGGTTTCATTGGGCCACAAAGCCTGAAAGTGCTTCTGCCAGGAAGGAGCTGCTCACAGGCTACCTATATACCCTCCTGTTCATGTTTACATTCACAGCCTAGAGCCTCACTGCTCACAGTATAGTCTGTAGACATGTGGCATGAGATAACCTGCAAGTTTATTAGAAAGACGGAGTTTCAGGCCCAGGCTAGGTCTCTTGAGTCAGGACCTTGCCATAAGCCCCCGGGGGAGTGTCCAAACAGTGGCATTTGAGAAGCCATGCCATGCATGAGCACCAGAAGGGTCTTCAGAAGCTTGGCGGTGCTCACTTACGCTTGCAGTGTGGGAATCCATAGTAGCCTGTTGCACAGCGTGTGCACTGCCTTCCGATGACGTTGGGCCGGCAGGGGCACTGCCCACCCTCAGGACTACAGTGGTGGACGGCAGCCCCGGCAGGGTGGCACTCACAGGGTACAGCACCATTGTGGTAAAAGGCTACCAAGGACCTTGCAGAATTCTTACAGAATCCAGAGGCTGCCTGGGGACTGTGGGAACAAAATAACTCATGGTGATTACCTGGAGTGCGTCCACCCCCAGCTTCCCTGTCCTACCAGTTCCACCTGGCTGCATCTTTTGGGGTGACACTGATTACTGAGCTTTGGAGGAAGTGTAAAACGACCCCATTGTTGATTTGGCTAGCAACAGCCACCCTTCCCCCAACATCTGCTCCAGGAGAGGACATCACGGGAATAACCAATAGGAGCTTCGGTGGTGGAAGAGCTATGGGATGGACTGTGTGGTGCATGAGTCACAGCTTGTGGAAAGACAGTGAGGACAAGGTGGGAGCTCCCACTACACCTCAACCTCATGACCACCCAACTAACTGGGTCATAGTCCACTTCACAGATAAGGCAGCTGAGGCACCGTAGCTATCGGGCGATATTCCCGAGGATGAGGAGTAAGGTATGGACAAGAACACAGTGGGTTGACTCTGGGGCCTTTGCTTTTGCTGCCACTGTTCAAGATGAGTCGGTCTGTCTTCAGGGCCTCTGGAGCTCCTGGCTCCTTGTAGAAGCATCTCAGACCCCGGGTTCCACAGCAGAGCTTGTGTGGGGCGAGCCTGCTCTTAGCACTCAGGGATGAGAGAAGACAGGACCCAGAAGGCACAGCCCCCCGTACAGAGGTGAGTGGAGGTCTGGGCTCTGTCCCTGTCAGTGGAAGACACCTGGTGTGGCATCTTTGAGGATATACAGCATCGAAGAGCGAAGGGCAAGAGAGTCTCCTGACTGGTCCCTAATCCCAAGTCAAGCACAGGCCTCTACTGTATTCAGGGTTGAGTGCCGTCTCCCTGTCCAGACGGCACATGGCAAGGTTTCTTATAGAGTGGAGGGTACAGAGGAAACACATCACCTTCCTGAGATCCTAGACTCACTGTTACTTTCCTAGCTGGTGAGAAGAGGGCAGACTCCAGGCCGGTCTCTCTCCAGACCTCGCTCTGGCTGGGAATGCAAGCACACCCCATGCATGCCAGAGCCAGAGCCAGAGCCGGAGCCAGAGCGAGAGCCGGAGCCAGAGCCGGAGCCGGAGCCGGAGCCGGAGCCGGAGCCGGAGCCGGAGCCGGAGCCGGAGCCGGAGCCGGAGCCGGAGCCGGAGCCGGAGCCGGAGCCGGAGCCGGAGCCAGAGCCAGAGCCAGAGCAGAGCCCTCCCTCAAAATGACACTTACTCAATATAAAAACTGTCCCCTCCACAACTGCTGATGAACTCGGAGGACTTGTCCACTGATGTTCTGTGAAGTATGTGGTAGTCGTAATCCTCTGCAGGTACCACCAGAACCCGGACCTAAAACAAAGCCATCCACCTGTATTTAGATTTACCGCAGGCATGCCTGTGACTAGCCAGTGAAGGAGGAGAGAACCACATCCTTTCCTGTTTATTCAAATGCCAGCAAGATGGGACTTATGCAGGAAGTGCAGCAGCAAACCCAAGGCAGGCTAAAGGAGCGGGGTAAAGGCTGAACTAGCATCATGTCGCTAGGAAACACGGAACACAGTTGGCTCTTGGAGCACCTGCTCCTAGGATAAGGAATCGCAGTGTCAAGCAGCAGTTGGTTCAAGGCATCTTGACCAGGGCCTGTTAGGGGTGGCTGGGTCTCTCTCATTCTTCAGAGATCATTGCTTTGTATTTTTAAATGTAAGCAAATAGAAGTTGCAGACCCAGCCGGGTTTAATGAGAATGACCTGTATAGCTCGTGTATTTGAACATGTGTAGCACTATTTAGGAAAGATGAGGAGGTGTGACCTTGTGGGAGAATTTGTATCACTGGAGGTTGGCTTTGAGAAACCAGCTTATGTGCACACTCCCCTACTCCATTTCCTGTTTCCTGATTATGGTTCACAATATAAGCTTTTGGCTCCAGCCACCATGCCTGCTGCCTGTCACTGTGCCTCTCTCCAGGATGGGTACTTATCCTGTGGAAACCAGAAGCCCAAATAAACCCTTCCTTCTATACATTACCTGGCACATAAACCAGAATGAGGTGGATGGACCAGGGAGAGGCAGGGAAAACAGCAAGGCACCTGGACCATAGTGAAGCAGGTTCAATAAAACGAACAGCATGAGAGGCCCCGGAAGCAGGTCAGACAGAGTATGAGGGGGCTCCTGGTGGTCAGATGCTGCCTGGACTTCAGGCAAGATCCAGGGTGAATTCAGGAACATGGCTACTGTTCCCACAGATCAGAGAACTGGGCATGGATAGTTCCATGGATAAATGACACAGGGGTCTCAGAGTGGAACCTGGGGCACAGCTCAAAACAACACTGGGTTAAGGAAAATCACTAATGGGGCTGGAGAGATGGCTCAGTGGTTAAGAGCACCAACTGCTCTTCCCGAGGTCCTGAGTTCAAATCCCAGCAACCACATGGTGGCTCACAAACATCTGTAATGAAATCTGATGCCCTCTTCTGGTGTGTCTGAAGACAGCTATAGTGTACTTATATATAATAAATAAAATATTTTTAAAAAATTTTTAAAAAAAGGAAAATCACTAATGGGACACAGGAGAAAGTGAGAGGAAGCAGTGAGGACAGTAAAAGCTTCAGAGAGGGATTAGTAGGGGCAAGGAATAAGCGGGGGAGGGGGATGGGTGTGTGTTTACATTATTGTTCCTATCCTCCTGGCTTAGACTGTCCTACAGTTTCATCTTTATGGGTTTGTAAAGCGCACACACTTACTTTCTCGCAAATCAACTTTTCCATAAGTAAAGTTAATTCCTTGGAGAAAGTATTGCCAGGAGCCTAACTCGCAATGGCTGACCAAGGAGCAAACTGAAGGCTAAGTTGAATGTACCAATGTCAAGGACTTTCCATCTGGAATCTTCACAGTCACAGCTACATCTGCTTCTGAGATGTCAAACTCCACCTGGCCCTCAGAGATCACTTGGTCCTGGCAGCCAAGTAAGTGGGGACAAAAGGAGGCACGGAAGGAACCTGGGGAGGGAGAGGCACTGTCAGGCGACTGCTGGGATGATAAGGCACACATCCTGGAGCCTGCGCATGGATGCTCACCTGACCACCGTCTTCCTCCATCCACAACCACCTCAGTGGGAAACCCCAGGTGCTCGGCTTGATAAAAATGGACGACAAAGACGTGTCGGCCCAGGTGTGGTATGAGTCCTCTCAGGGTTACTTGATTCTAATGAGGAAAAAGGGGCGGGGTGAGAGGAGAAAAAAAACTCTTAAACTGAAAAGCATTGAATAATTAGGACATGAGATGTTGCTAAAGTTGGTCCCATCCTGCCTTCAGCACCTCAGCGCCATTAGCCATATCATCGCCACCATCAAATGTGACATGCCTCATACCCTTCAAAAGATTCCCAGGGTCACAGCGCTGTCTCCTAGTCTCTCTGTCCATCTCTCTCATTCTCCCTGCGTCTCTCTGTGTCTCTATCTGTCTCTCTGTCTCTCTCAGTTTCTCTGCCTCCCTCTCTCTCTGTCTCTCTCTCTTTCACAGAAGTAGTCTTTCCCACTGCCCAATCAATCTCTTGCATGAGATCTGTTGCATGGTATGTTCTTTGCAGCATAGTTTTGCCCTGAGCCACCAAGGTACTATGCTACATAAACCCCAACATTGCCTGTGACTTGGTAGGATGTCTTGGTACCTACACACTCTCTACTTGGGGGTCTGGATGAGAGGTCCAAAAACCTTGGAAATGAATACTTTCTGTTTGCCAGGAAAATGAACAAGGTTCTTCAGGGCAGCCATGAACAATATTCAATAACGGTCCTGACACTGGACTGAAAAGAATGACAAGTCTAGAGCTGAGACAGCTCTGGGACAGCTGGTTGGAGGAGACAACAAGGCCAGAACTGAGGTGGCTTCCGAAATTCTTCAAGTCCTCACCAAATAGAGACAAACTAACTTAGTAACCCATCAAAGTTGCACTAATGCCACCGCTTTGCCCCCTACCAATAATCATATAAGTGGTTACCTAATCCTTCCAGAAAATTCCCCTAGCCCTGCATAAAGGGGGCCTGTGAGCTCCTTAGTTGTTTGCCATTTTGATGAGTGGCTGACCCCTGCATGCTGGTATCTTCTGCAGAATAAATAAATGTTCTTTGTCTTTGTCTGAGTCTGGAGTCCTCCTTCGGCGAGTCTTGGACTCTAAGGAGAACCACACTGGGAGCTATCACATGCTCCAGCCCACCTGAAACGGACGCACTTCCTGGCTCACCTATTGTTGCACACCCTACCCAGCAATGGAACTTGGTAAGTTTTCCCTTTGGTTGGCACAGATGTTTCCTTGGATTTGAGGAAGTGGCCTTTGAGTGTTTGCCACCCCTCTGGTATTCTTGGAGGCAGAGGTACCCCAGCCATGGTCTTTAAGGCTATACCTGTCCCTCTCAGATGACCCCCACCTCTGACCCCAGCCATGGTCTTTAAGGCTATACCTGTCCCTCTCAGATGACTCCCACCTCTGACCATTTTCTTGGATGAGGCTTTGTGGTTCTTTTTTTAAGCTCAGCTTCTGCCTTTTGACTTCATTTGAAAGTCCTGATACCAGGGGTCATTATTCCTTGGGCTTTTAGCCCTGGCCCTATTCGCTGAGGTGATTACCCATTGAATGCCTTTGCTTTCCTCTGTAATTCCCTGAGTCCTGGGAATGACTTGGACTTCAGGCCTTAAACCTCCCCCTGTTCTTCACCCATTGAAATTGTGTCATCTGTGCCTTCTAGCTCCTCTTCAGGATGCCTCTTACAGAGTCTCTAACTGCTCTACTCAGCACCTGACTTGAGGGCCTCTAAACTTAGCTGCCTTTGCAGTTAAGGATGGCCTCAATAACACTTCAGTCAGTAAACATGGTAGCCCAGCAGCCTGGATCCCAACGCTATTAGGGACTCCTACAGGAAAAAATTCCCCATTCACTATTTCTTTAACCCCACACCAAGCCTTGTTTTTGTTTCTGTTTCTGTTTTTTTCGTTTTTATTTCTGGTTTGCTTTTACTTTTGTTTTTTCTGTTCCTCCACCCCCACCCCCACACTGTGTAAAAATCCCGTCTTTTAAGTTAAGGTTGATGGATCTGTAGGTTTGTTGCAATACAGGAGCTGCAGTAAGACATGGGGAGAGAGGAGGCAGCAGCAAAGGAGCAGGCCAGCTGCAGCATGCACACACCAGCGCATACCTGTTCGCCCCTGCAGTGTCTACCGCAAACCAAGCTGCTGGTCTAACTCTCCTAAGGTATGTACAGATGGTTTCTTTGTGAATTTAATTCCAAATTCTAGCGTTTAATTCTTCTGCTGCTGCTTCCCTCTGGCCTGCTGTGCACCTGATGTGTTTCTCTAGGCTCTGCTATGCACCCTGCTGAGCCTCTGGCCTCCAGCACCCACTGGGACTTCTTCCTTTTCACCTGCTCTCTCCCCTCTCTTGTGTCCCTCAGGAGTCACAGTTTGGAACTCTTTCTTTCTTCCACGTTTCCTCCTGTTCCATGCTACCCACTCTGTCTCCCTTTG
The DNA here is from genome assembly GCF_021556685.1 of Rattus norvegicus. Taxonomy (NCBI): domain Eukaryota; kingdom Metazoa; phylum Chordata; class Mammalia; order Rodentia; family Muridae; genus Rattus; species Rattus norvegicus. The sequence goes on along the minus strand of NC_141551.1, from coordinate 3,875,058 downwards.
TGCCCTCCTGGGTCCATACTTTGTGAATCCCTTCCTTGCCTCCTCCTAGGAGCTGCCTGCTAAAGTCCAGCAGCTTCTTGGAACCCTACCCAGGTGGGGTTCCTGCCTGTCCATCTTTGTCTTTTAGCAGTTCCTCTCCTTGCTCTATGCTGTGTCTCTCGCTCCTTGAGTCAGCTTCTACACTCTTGGGGCTTCTACCATGTGGACAACTCTCTCACATCTCAGGCCTTCTATACACATGGTTCTCCCTATTAAAGACACTTGCTGGCTCCCCCTTCTCCCCTTCCCCTGCACTGTCCTGGCTCCTGTAGCTTCAGCTTTCAGCCCTCTTTCCAAGCTAATTGGAATGCACCCACATGGCATCCATTCTCTCTCTCTCTCTCTCTCTCTCTCTCTCTCTCTCTCTCTCTCTCTTTCTCTCTCTCTCTCCCTTCCTCCCTCCCTCCAAGGATTCATGTGTGTGTGTGTGTGTGTGTGTGTGTGTGTGTGTGTGTGTGTGTATGTGTGTGTGTGTGTGTTCATGTGTGTGTAATTTTTACAGCTCAGCCACAGGAAAGATCAATGGCAAAAACTTGGGACACTTGATTTCCGAGTTCTCTCAGATTTAACAACTTTTGCCACCAAAGGACCAAAGTCTCTTACCTCTTAGGTTCTACTTTCCACTCTTAAAAACCATTTGTTTTTTTACAATTTCTCTGTGGTCTGCTCTCAGAAAAAAAAATCTCTTGAGATTATGCTATAAACTCTATGTCAGGACGTGTAAATTCATTGGGTATGGTTTAAAATGTATAGTCTGTAACAAATGTTGTCTTTAAACTTAACAGAAGGCTTATAATTAGCAATCTATATATGGGTACAACTCTTGTTTAGGATGTGTATGTATATGTATATTAACTTGAATTCAACTCTCATTCATTAAAAAATCTTTATAGATAGAAATATTAGGTAGATAGATCCACTAGGTAGGTAGATGATAGATTGATAGATAGATAGATAGATAGATAGATAATAGATAGATAGATGATAGATAGATAATAGATGATAGATAGATAGATAGATAGATAGATAGATAGATAGATAGATAGATAGATAGATCGATCTACTAGGAAAGCATGTTTTTAAATAGCAGCTGTATGGCTTTTCTCTACCTTGGTGAACAACCTCATCAGGATGTAAGCAGCCACGTGGCTGGGAGCCCTGTATACGGAGGTTAAAGAGTATGTCCTTGTGACTTAGCCACCCTCTTCAGATGACTTCATGGTATAAAGTAACACTTGTGAAGCTCCTTAGTCCTAATGAGCTGTTTGTCTTTGTCTCACCTTTTAGACTAAGGAATCTACAAATATTTTGGATTGGTATGCACTTTTGTGTGCTGATAAAAATATAAGGTTATATTTGCTACAGCATACTATATATGTAATTCAACTCTGATTTACAATGTTTTCTATATGGTGATGACGTTTTAAGGCTATAAAGATCTATTCAGGTTACGGAAAGCTGACTTAGCGATTTACACCTAACACTTATGTCTTTGCTAACTGTTTCAACACTAAGATACTAGAGAATTAAGATAAGTAGCAATATATGTTTGATAATAAGTAAGGTATACTTGATAGTCAAGATTCATGAACTCCAAGGTGACTCAGGTCATAGTAATATGTCTCTAGCCCCTTGTCTTTGCTCACTTCAAGCTTTAGCCATTGGGATGAGTAAGCCACGCAAAACCTGTCAATATTTTGTAATGGTGCACCATAAAATGACAGGTAAACTTGCCAGTCTCTCTATGGACTGCATCTATGATTGAAAGCTTTATTTTGATATTAGAAAAGCTTTGATACAAAACTAAACCTAAAGGGGATGTGATGCAAAGTCCTGGTCTTAGAAAAATATACTGTATATTGTTAAAGATAACTAAGACATGCAATTAGTGATCAGCCACCTTGTAAACGATCAAGTCCTTAATGCATTCAGAAGTGCACTCGTAGTCAAGCCAAGACTAACAAAATTTATTACAGGAATAAGCTTGATCTAGCCTCATACATATTTTCAAAGTTAAGCCTAAAACAAGTAACTAAAAACAAGCTAAGTTGTCTGTTTATGTATACTTAATAGATAGATGGTCCTCAAAACTTTTCAGAGGCCTGCTAAATAGAGCATGTAATATATAATAAAAAAGTCTCCCTGTGACAGAAGTGCCAAGCAGCACCCCCGATCTCCTCTGGAGAAGATGATGGGCTCAGAAGAACTCTACCTGGAGCTTGCTTTAAATGTGGCAAAGCCAGTCCTGGGGTAGAAAACTGCCCTTCCCCTTGCCTGCCACCAGGACCCTGCCCAAACTGTGAACAAGCAGGACACTGGGACAGTCCCACCAAACTCCTCCTCTACAAGAAAGTCTGTCAGATCCTCTGGGTTCTGGCAGCTGAAGACTCGTGCTGCCTGGGACCTCTGCCCCAACGACCACAGAGGAACCTGGGGTGACTGTCCTGGCAGCCTGTAAGTCTCTGTTGGTTTAATCAATTTGGAAGCTGCTTAGTCTTCACTTCCTGTTTACCCTGGTGAAGTTCATCCTTCTCAGGTCTCTGATGAGGTTGATGACTAGGCTAGTGACAGATTTGTCAGTGTAACAGCAGCAACCAAGGTTTCAGCTGCCTCTGCAGTCCTCTTCCTGTATAAGAGTCAGGCTTCGGGCTTCACTTTCTTTCCTAGAGGTAGACACTGCTTTCTAGGTCTATTCACAGTTTCCTAGATCTATTCACAGTTTCCTAGGTCTATTCACAGTTTCCTAGGTCTATTCACAGTTTCCTAGGTCTATTCACAGTTTCCTAGGTCTAGACACAGGTTCCTAGGTCTAGACACAGTTTCCTAGGTCTAGACACAGGTTCCTAGGTCTAGACACAGTTTCCTAGGTCTAGACACAGAGGTTCCTAGGTCTAGACACGGGTTCCTAGGTCTAGACACGGGTTCCTAGGTCTAGACACGGGTTCCTAGGTCTAGACACGGGTTCCTAGGTCTAGACACGGGTTCCTAGGTCTAGACACAGTTTCCTAGGTCTAGACACAGTTTCCTAGGTCTAGACACAGGTTCCTAGGTCTAGACACAGGTTCCTAGGTCTAGACACGGGTTCCTAGGTCTAGACACAGGTTCCTAGGTCTAGACACGGGTTCCTAGGTCTAGACACGGGTTCCTAGGTCTAGACACGGGTTCCTAGGCCTAGACACAGTTTTCTAGGTCTAGACACGGGTTCCTAGGTCTAGACACAGGTTCCTAGGTCTAGACACAGTTTCCTAGGTCTAGACACAGAGGTTCCTAGGTCTAGACACGGGTTCCTAGGTCTAGACACGGGTTCCTAGGTCTAGACACGGGTTCCTAGGTCTAGACACAGGTTCCTAGGTCTAGACACGGGTTCCTAGGTCTAGACACGGGTTCCTAGGTCTAGACACGGGTTCCTAGGCCTAGACACAGTTTTCTAGGTCTAGACACGGGTTCCTAGGTCTAGACACAGGTTCCTAGGTCTAGACACAGTTTACCTTGCCACCAGACTCTGAAAAGAGGTAATCCTACAGAACAGATTTCAGTGACACATTTTACCATTTCTTCATTTACAGGAACTCACTTCACAGCAGCTGCTCTCAGTGATCACCCTATGTCTCATGGAAAGTAATTGGATAGAAAAAGGGTATAAAGTTTATGTAAGATCTGAAGATGTAAAAGCTTAAGTTGTGGGGATCTAAGAAAAAGTTTTAGGGTCTAAGAAGATGTTTTAAGGTGGCTAAAAGGCATAAAAAAGTGACTTATGGTAGAAAAAAGTGAAAAATGTTCCAGATTTCCTTCCCTCTCTATGTTGTTGTTACACTAAGGCTTCAAAAATTCAGAGTTGTAATATTAACCAGTGGCATTTTGATAAGCTATTAACCTAGCTGTGTTAAGCACTGCCTAGTCACACGATCAAGATTTTAAATTCCCTTTGGTTGCCTTCTAAATATAGACTTAAAAGTGCTTCTCATGGTGCCAATGTCATCTGTCTTATCTATGTACACACAGTCTTCTGGATAGAGGTAAGAGTGTTCATGCTTTTAACCTAAAATCGTTTTGGGTCCCCAGGCTTCTACTATGACCCAAAGGAATGAGTCTGCTGCCTTTTCTACAGTGTGGACTTCAGCACAGATCACAAACAGTGGTGATGCCAACATATCTAAAACATCTCCTTTTGTAAACTTAAAAAACCCTAGTAAGCTTCAGTGAATCAACTTGAATCTACCTCTCGATGGGTCAAATGGACTCCAGATAATTATATTCTGTTTATTCCTGAGGGTGGGATCTCCTCATGACCATCACCCCTTTCCCTGGACTTGGGACACCCCTCCCTCAACTATGAGGACCATGGGCCTAAAAGTTTCAAATGTACATCTAAGAATAAATTCCCCCCTAAACTCCTTAACTTTCTCTTCAGCCCCAATATATATTTGTTCCACCGACCTGCCAACTCTTTTTGTTCCCTCAAAATCTGCATCCTAGACAGCTTCAAAGTGGCTAACCCCAGGTTGACCAGCATTCCAAACTGTTCCAGCCGTGCCTGCGTGTCCCTAGCTCCAGACAGACCAGAAGAGCCTCGGCAGAAAGTGACGCAACCTGCTCTTGGACTTGGACTGCATTGTAGCTTTACCCCAGCCTGCCTTCAGTGACTCAGCACCAGGGGCCATGTCATCTCCAGCTGCTAAATGTGCCATGCACACCCTTTAAAATGTCCCTGCCACCATGGCTCACTCTCTGTCTCTAGGTCTCTAGGTCTCTCTGTCTCTCTGTCTCTCACTCTCGTGCTCTGACTGTCTCTCTAGCTCCTTGTCTCTCATTCTTTGCCCCTCTCTGTCTCTCACTCAGAAGCAGCCTTTCCTCCTCCCTCACTAAGTCTCCTGGTCTTGGGGGCAGAACTTAACAGAATCAGTTATATTATGGGCCAGAGCCTTCATGAACATCACTTTGCAACAGTGAGTTCTTCCCTCCCGGGGTGGGGTCAGTCATTAGAGAGTGGGCTATTAAGGAGCACCAGCCGTCTTTGCCTCTCTTCTTCGGAACAAGTGACCAATTGGAACTGCAGCGCAAGCTCCCACCATGTGGCACCCTCAGTATTGGTAAGCTATGCAAAGAGGTCCTTGCCAGAGATGGCTACCTGATCTTGTACTCTCTGGCCTCCAGAACCATGACCTAAGTAAGCATCTTCTCTTTATAAATTACCCAGCTTCTGGTATCCTGCTATAGCAACAATACAAACAAGTTAAAAAACTAAAACAAGCCCTGTGTTTAAAATGCCAGCCACTAGAGACAGAAGGAACACCCATTCAGAGCCTGCCCCACATGTGGCCCATGCATATACAGCCATCCAATTAGACAAGATGGATGAAGCAAAGAAGTACAGGCCGACAGGAGCCGGATGTAGATCTCTCCTGAGAGACACAGCCAGAATACAGCAAATACAGAGGCGAATGCCAGCAGCAAACCACTGAACTGAGAATAGGACCCCCGTTGAAGGAATCAGAGAAAGAACTGGAAGAGCTCGAAGGGGCTCGAGACCCATTATGAACAACAATGCCAAGCAACCAGAGCTTCCAGGGACTAAGCCACTACCTAAAGACTATACATGGACTGACCCTGGACTCTGACCTCATAGGTAGCAATGAATATCCTAGTAAGATCACCAGTGGAAGGGGTAGCCCTGGGTCCTGCTAAGACTGAACCCCCAGTGAACGTGATTGTTGGGGGGAGAGCGGCAATGGGGGGAGGGTTGGGAAGAGGAACACCCATAATTTAATTTGTAATCATGCCAAAGACAGATGCAGAACAAATGTTCCCCTGCAAAATGGAGAAACTGAGGCATGGATCACACATCTATTAAGAGTTAAAGAAGTAGGTTTGGTTAATCGTGTTGGAACACTGGTGTATTTGTCAAACTCAAACACATGACACAGCAGTTAAATGCCTGGGTACAGAAATGCACAAGATGTTTGCCAAAGGCCTATCCAAGCATGCTGCCAGCCGTGCCTCTCAGTCACGTATAAAGTCAGTATAAAGGAGTCTGCTTCTGTCCCTGTGGAAGCTTTCAGTCACATGACAAACCTTCCTGCACTCCCTGCCCCAGATCGGTCTGTGTCCCTGCAGAGAGCTGAAGGCAGCTCAGACCTTGCAGTTCTTAAATAGCAGAGGTCCTCCACAGTACAGCTGCAGGCCAAGCTGCCCCGTCCCCTGCTGCCCTGAGTTACAGCCAGACTCTCCTCAGGGCCTTCCTGACTGCTCGTGTGCAGCCAGGTCCCATGCAGCAGGACTTACGTGCCAAAGACTCTAAGAACAAGACTGCTTCCCCTGGCTCTAGGAACCAAAGATTGTTTTATTCCCTTTAAGGCCCTATGGTGTGTTGTAACTCTCCCAGCATGCTGTTAACTGAAGGGCCTGTCCTCTTCCCTCGGGACCCCCAGGTATACTATCCATCATGGCCATCTCTCCTGAGGAAGCCCTTCCTCTGGCCTGCAGGCCTGCTGCCCCATCTCAAGCTATGAGGTCGTGGCTGTCCTAATAGAACTCCTCTGCGGTTGCTTGCTTCTCGGGAGTCTGTGAATCTTTATGGTTTATAGCAGTTACTGCCCTGTTTGCCTCACACCTCAGCAAGCTGGTAAAGAAACTCACCCTTGGTGTCAGAGGAAAGTTCAAGCCACACAAGCTCCAGCAGATGGGGAAAGGAGCCTCTTTCTGGGCTGCACCCCTCTTCCTCTCTGTCTCCCTCAGCACAATAGAGCCCAGAGCCACACTCTGTCTCCTGAAGACTACGCCCTCTCTTTTAACTCAAAAACCACAGAAAGCATAGCACGGAGCAACTGGGGAGTCCATCATCTTTCAGACAATTTTGTCACACTTTATTTGTGTACTAGGGTGAGGGCCATGAGTACCATGGAATGCATGTGGAGGCCTGTTCCCTCCTTTTACCACAGCCCAGGGATGGAACTCAGACAACAGGACAATTAGCAATGCTTTAAAAAAAAAAAAAAAAGCTTTGGTCTTGAAGGTTTAAAAAAAAATCTATCCATCTTTTGATCGAGAACTGCAACTTACAAAACCAACTTTTTAATATGACGACAAAGCCAGGACTTCACTTCAGCTTTCCTCAGTTACCCTCAGCCCTCAGCTCCCAGACCGCGTATGTGAAGGCCTGGTCCCAAGAAATCCCTTTTCCCCAAGTCTGGCCTTCAAACAAAAGCCAGCATTTCCTCAGGGCTATGAAAACTTGCAGGGTGGCCATGTGGAAGGAGATGGGGAGGGAGAGTAGTCACAGTCTGAACTAACCAGGCTTCTACATTGCTCAGTGATCCACAGCTGAGAGTGGAAGTTCCCAAATTTGGGGGCAGGGGGGAAGTGGGTAAAAACACAGATGACTGGTCCCACTCCAGAGCCCAGGATAAAGGAGGTTCGGGGCAGGACCTGAAAATGAGCATCCCAAACAAGTCCCAGCACCCAGGATATGGGTGCTGCTTGGTGGGGATATCACAGTCTCACACTGGGGGGTGTTCCTACCTGTGGTGCCTTCAGAGTAACTCCATTAGTAACATCTGCAGGAGAGGAAGGCTCATGAGGCAGGGGAGAGAAATGGCCCCCACTCGTAGCATCCAAAATTAGGGCTGTTGGAGGAGTTTCATGGGTCACAGAGACACAGGAAGCACTAAAAAAAAAAAAACAGAACACTTTAAAATACGGTTGTATTCCCACAACAAAAACAAACCCCTGCATAATATCCATGGGCAAAGGAACAGACGTTGACCATGCACCAAGAGTCAAAGGAATCAAGGAAGCGTGGAGCCTAGAGAGCTCCATACAACAGTGTTAGCGCAGCCTGCTGGCCAAGCTCATGCTAGGCACATGCTCTACTCAGGTGGTTAAACAGAAAAAACCTTCACACTTCCTTCCCCAGATAAAAATTAGTTAATAAACGAGATCAATGTAAAAACACCATCCTCTCTGTGTACAAATGCTGATGTGAGGGACGGGAAGCAAATGTGTGTGAGTGTCCTAGTTTCACAGCTTAAATGGCAGTGTGCTGGGTTCCATAGCCCCAAGCATGCAATGTGCTGGGCTCCACAGTTCCAATCATGCAGTGTACTGGGTTCTACAGTCCCAAATGTGCACAGTGTGCTCGGTTCCACAGCCCTAACCATGCAGTGTGCTGGGCTCCACAGTTCCAATCATGCAGTGTGCTGGGCTCCACAGCCCTAACCATATGCACAAGGTTTCATGAATAAATCTTTTAATTATCTTTTGAACTACAGCAACACAACACCCCTAAGAGCTCCACATAAGCCCTAATTAGCCAGTGCTGATATCACAGCTCCAAGATGGGTCATTATTTTTGTGGTTTTTCAAAAGAAGAGACTAGACACAGAGATTAAAGGATCGGAACAAGGTGAGTACTGAGGACAGAACTTGGCAGACCTGCCCCGCCCAAGGACAAAGCATAGCCATGTCCCGGTCCCTGGCTGTGTCTGTGTCTGTGTCTGTGCCATGACATATATTACGGAAGTATGAGAAACTGACAGCTGAGGAGAGTGACTTAGCTGGATCATCTCTTCTTTTTCTTAAAATTTCGAAAAACATACTTGCATATGTATCTGTGCGTATGAGTCCATGTATGCATGCACATGAAGGTGTAAATGCATGTATGTATGAGCAGAAGCTAGAAGAGGACATGAAGTGTCACCTCCATCTTGTCTGTGTTGGAGGCAGGGTCTCTCCCTGACCGTGGGGCTCACACCTTCTTGGCCTGGCTGGAAGCCCACAAGCCCTGGCAGTGCTGTCGATGCCCACCTCAGGGCTTAGCTTGCAGGTGTGTGCAGGATGCTCAGCTCAGCTCGTTATACGGATATACAGCTCTGGTTGCCATGGTTACACAGCCAGCTCTCTTCACTGCTGAGCCAACTCTCCAGCTTGTGGCTCTCCTATTTTTAATAACCCACATTAAACACTAGTGTCTTGCCTTACACTGCAGTTGAGCAGATGTGGAACACCCCAAATCCCAAACTGCACATGCTCCAAAATCTGAAGCCGTAGTGGGGTGAGGACTGTGGAACCCCAGCACCAAGTAGAAAATCCCACGGTGACCGCATGTGATTGATCATAATCCAAGCAGAAGCATGCCAGATATAAACTTACCTATTGGTGATGTGAAAAAAAGCTGTATGTGATACATAACCCATTTTATGTTCAGATTTGGGTCTGTCCTCCAAGACATCTTACTATGTATTTACAAATGATCTCAAACTCAAAACAGTCAAGGTCCCTAACACTTCAGAGAAGGGATTCCCAGCCGGCATAAAGTTTCAGCCTTACATACATGGCAGTATTGTTCAGAGTGCTGGCAAAGGAAGGAGAGAGAGAGCTTCACCTTGGATTGGCACTCTGCCCATAGCTGGCAATGCAGTGGACTTGAGGTCTCAAATATTCAGTTGAGAATTCTTCAGCGGGTATGACGCAGATGTGATGCTGTCAAGAAAATAAGTAAAAACACACAACCATGACTGGTAAAACTAATGGCTCCTGCACACTCTTAAAAAGCAGTTACTAAGTGAAGAACTCACCCAGAAAATTTCTATTACGCTAAAGAAGTGAAATTGCAGGATGGCAAGCATGTAAACCTCCACAGGCAGCAAATCCCTTTTCTTACTGCACAGGGTCACTGACTACATCATGGTTGAAATGTTTTCACAGATACAGAGCAGAGTCAGAGCAATGTTCAAGATCAAATCTGTTCAGTGGGCTTTGGTGCCTTCTTTTCTCTGTGACTTGGGGCCACTGTTGTTCAAGGTTGATATCTGAAATGCTTCAGGAGGAACAGAGAAGCCAGGGAGCATGCAGTTCAAAGACCTGGCGTTGTCTGGAGAAGCACCCTTCTTAGTAAAAGATGTCTCAGACTTTGGCCCACACCAACGCTGAAGGATTTGTCCCTGCGGCTAGTTTTGGGGTCACTTAAGAAGCTCAGCCATTAAAGTGCCTCTTACTGCATTCAGAGTCAAGTTATCAGCTTAGTGGCTCAGTAGTAACGACAACAAAAATGTATGAACCATCACTGAGACTCCAGGCATCTCTAGGGCAGAGATGGACACTGTCCTACCCCCATGGAGCCCCCATTCTAGTCAGCCTGACATTCAGTGACCTTGGGCTGTTGTTGAAAGGGCAAACCCACACTTAAACTGAATCCCAGCATAATTTCCAGAAGTGAAGAGGTTAGATTTGTGAAGGAAAACCATTCTATCACAGTAATCATTTTTTAAAGTTTTATTTCAAACTACTCCTTAAATTGTGAAGCTTTTACTTACTTACTCCTGCTAGGTTAGGCACAAATATTTAAAGCACAGTCCCCCTGGCATTCCCCAGAGTCTGATGCATGCTCACTGCCAGCAGTAACGGGAGGCTGCGTCACACTTAGGTAATCTTCGGTCCCCTGAGATAGTTACGTAAATCTTCACAGTCCTTTCCTAGGCAGATCTCACTGCGCTCAGTAGTCAAGCTCCGCCATCACATGGGTAGGCATGAATGTCATTTATCTGTCATAGTTGGCATTTAAATCTTAAGGATATATACCTAATGAGCTGAATAAACCCATGCTGAAACATAGGGTACTATTACATAACCAGTTATAAAGTTTAAACACCTGACCAAGCATTCCAAGAAACCATATAGGATGGTAAAACGGACAGAAATTAAGTGAAAAATAGTGTCATTTCTGTGCCCAGACATAATAAAACTAAAGTAGAAAATATGATAAAAGGTACTTCATTTACTATAGTGATAAGTGAAAGTTAAAGAAAGTGGGTTTGTTTTTTGTTTTTTTTGTTTTGTTTTGTGTGTGTGTGTGTGTGTGTGTGTGTGTGTGTGTGTGTGTGTGATGCCTTCGTATTTGATGGCTGAACTTTGTGAGGTGACATGAAGAAGGCTCAGGATAAGAAGTTGAATTTACAGAAGAAGGCTTTGCAAGTTCAGTGGGCTGGGTGAAGGCATACCAGAAGGAAACGGGCCGCGTGCACCTTGAGCTGAACGTCTGCATCTGCCAACAGCTCATACACAGCTGTACGACTCAGGCTGTCAATCACCACACTCCTGCACAGAATGCTGCAAACAGAACAGAGTTTTCTTAGCCTGACATCGGCATCTCCTTGCCACTGGCCGCCGTTCTGCTTTCCTTCTTGATAAGTGGGCGAACCAGAGTCAGTTTTCCTGCATGAGAGGTCAAGGGGGTGCAGTCTACTATGGTTTGAAGGATCCCCCAAATTCATTTTGGAAGGCATTCACCACTGTGATCTTTTGAAGGTGGCTAGAGTGGAGCCTCGCTCTCTCGGAATTTATTTGTTGAACCATTTGTCATTCAAATTGCCACCAACAACCTTCCCACACCCATCAGTGGGCACAGCTGGCTTTACTAACAAACGGGCAAGCCAGACTTTCTGCAAGTCTGAGTATGAGTTTGGTTTCTTCCTTAGTCCCTTCCCACTTCTACCTCTGGTCCCCACCTTCCACTCCATCAGGTGAGAGACAAATTCGAAACCATTCTTAAAACGTCACAGTTTTGCAACATAGAATCTGGCTCTGGTGGTTAAACATGCTTTTTTGGAAGCATGCGTAGGGCCATTTCCTCTGGACACATATAAAAGGAGCAGGAGCAGGTGAAGACGATATGACGTAACAATGAACACATGACATAATTTAGTCAAGGGTATTTGGGTAATGACTAAAAGGAGATTAAATCTGCAAAGAGTCAGGCCCAGATCGGGTCATATACAGAGACTTGACTGGGCACGGAGATGCAGTTGAAGCAGTCCGGCTGACCCAAGCGTCATCCTGGGATTTGCTTGCATTTAGTTTTATCATCATCCTTTAAAAATTCTAAGAAACAGATAGCCATTGATTTATCCATTAAGGATCATGTCACTACAGAGAAAAGGGTTGGTTTATCACCTCAATATTCTGAAAAGTGGCGCTCCTGTCACTCTTTTGCTGAGACCTTGTCTTTCTAAAAAAGTGGTTAGAAATCACTTGAGACACGCAGGGGGTCGTTGAACCCTCAGCAGGAGACAGCGCAGTGCTGAGCAGGCCTTTCATTCAAACTAGGCCTCTATGGGAGAAATAATTCCTGGAGTTTCGATTCCCACCCTTGTAGTCAGTTCGCTTTCACTTGACCCCTGTTGATGACTGAAGCATAAAAAAAGGAAATACCTTGGCCAAGTAAAACTGTACAACGGGACTTTCCTGGGAGTGGCTAAGTGGTAGTGGTAGTGGTAGTCTAATGCGATGCTATCCTAGAATTCTAATGACGGGCTTGCTGAACGTGCTTACTTGCTATCATGTGCTAACGGCACTAGAACATTGCGCAATGTCCCTCAGTGCTCACCATAAAACCTGCATGGCATCCTGCAAGGGTCCTTTCTCTCTTTGGTTTGGTCATCCTTCTGCCGTGCCAGGCTGGATGGCACATGTGACCCTGACGTCTTTCAGACTGTGACATGTGACATCTTTCAGACTGTCATCTGAAAGGTACAAGGGGTCTAAAATTTGAGCTGGAAGCTGAGATAGGATGGATATGGGTTGAAGGAAGCCTGTGGCTGACACACCCAGGACTCCAGCACACGAGGGCCTACCCATTGGGGGGTACACTTTACAGTGATACTGATACCAACTGTAGGCGAAACTTGCGTTTTCAGATGGTGACAAACGGTTCTGAGGAACTACCCTAGAACCACTGTATGCCCGTAAGTGCATATATGCTCTTGATATATGATATACAGAGCTGAGGATACGGGCCTAGCGGGACAGGGCTTGCTCAGCATGCACATGGCACTAGGTTTGATCCTCAATGCCACACACAAATCCAAATATGACTCCTTTCCTGTGATCTTTGTTCCAGAAACAAAGTCCTCAGCGATGGCTTTTTGGGATTGTTAGGAGCATAACTAACTCAGCAGGCATTGGTTAAGGCTCACAAAAGCGCCCGTGTTTCACTGCTAAAATCGACTCTTCACATACAGTTTTTTCATTTCATATCCAGGGAGATGGTCAGCTTCTTTGCATTATCTTGTGTTTGACACAAAGCAACATTAAAAAACCAGCAAAATGGTGTGTTTACTGGAGCTTTCTGCTTTCTGTATCAAGGGACTACAGCTCCAGGTGTCATTAATTTTATATTTAGTCTCGTCTGCAAATATCCTTTGTGCTGACTCTTTAATTAAAGAATGCTCTTGAAATATGATGCAAAGAAAACCGTTTCCAGTAAGCCCTTGCCAATTAGCACTCTTGGGCAAAAGTTTTATTAGGGTAAATCTAGAGTCTCCACCATTGCTTTTGCACACAGCAATCACCAACCACTAATTCGCTGGATTCTGAAGGTGGCCGTGCTGGGAGAGGTGACCCATTATACAATTTCACAATGATGCCCACAGAAAGGCTCCCAATACCAGGTTGGGTATAATGTTAGACCTTATAACAAGTTGCCTGTTGGTTTTCAAAGGCTGCCTCAGAAGTCCAGTGCACTAATCACTCAAGTCCCAGGCAGACTTCCCTGGTGGAGGAATTTGGGGACTATGGGCTGATTACCTGTACTTGCAGCTGTATATGTTCACCTGGCCTGCCAAGGCAGACTCTGGGCTCTTCAGATTCACGTCCACCACAAAAAGCTGGTCCACCTCCGTGGCATACTCCAACATGACCACATAGTGGCCAATCTGTGGGACCCGCAGACGTAGGTGCAATTCCACCTGCCAGAGAGGGCAAGGAGACAGGTGGTCATTCAGATGCTCGAAACACTGGACATGTTTGCAGACACAATGGTAATAATAGAGGAGACACCCCGGAGTGCTGTCATAGGTCTGCATGGTAAAACACGGGGTCCTCCAAAGATAATGCAGAGGAAGGAACAGAAGCCTGTTAAAATCCTGAGTCCAGAGAAACGTTGCATGACCATTCGTCTGGAATGTGAGAGGCGTTTGGTACTTTTATTATCTAGGTCTACCAACGCCGCATCTGAGGACTTCGACTCCACTCGGGGATGCTTCTGCTGCTTGTATTAAGGTAACAAACACTCCCAAACTTGAAGTGAAAAGGGAGACCCAACAAACAGCAAGAGGGTGGACACCTGCCTGGTGACTTCTTATCTGTTACTTCAAGAGGGAAATGTCTAATTATCCAAATAAAAACACACACAGGCAGCACATACACCCCTTGTCCCCAGAAGGATGACACTTGGCTTTTAGACTTTCAAGCCCTGTTTTTGCTATGGGCAATGCACTGCTTCCCACTTTGACTTTTAAGAAGAACTATTATGAGTCAAAAGTCAGGGGTACTTTAGGCTGTAATGACAGAGACCTTAGGGTGCACAGAGCAGGACATGTTTGCTCTCTGGCCCTCTCTGGGGGAAGTGGGACTTGCCCTTCTGTGGTCTCAACTCAAGCTTACACTAGCTGTGTGACCTACATAAAATGGGGACAAGATCAGTTTTCCTCTCAACAGTTCCGAGGCCTAAATGGGTGTGTGGCGAGCTCGTACAGCTCGGATTGACACCATCAGAAGCCCTGATGGTTATAATCTTTATCGGATTGTTTTGTCTTGACTTGTTCTTTTTCAGTCAGCAGCATCTCATGGTGTGCTGTTTTATTTATTTTTACGTTTTTCTTGGTGTGTGTAAAGATATATCTGTGTCACATGTACATGGAGAGTGGAGATCAGCTGTGGTATCATTCCTCAAAGGCTGTCCACGGAGTACATGGGTGCGTGTGTACATGTGTGAGTGCGTGTGTGTGTGTATGTGTGTGTGCGTGTGTGCATGGTGCGTGTGTACATGTGTGAGTGCATGTGTGCGTGTGTGCGTGTGTGTGTGCATGGGTGTGTGTGTACATGTGTGAGTGCGTGTGTGTGTGCGTGTGTGTGCATGGGTGCGTGTGTACATGTGTGAGTGCATGTGTGCATGTGTGTGTGCATGTGTGCGTGTGTGTGTGCATGGGTGCGTGTGTACATGTGTGAGTGCATGTGTACATGTGTGTGTGTGCATGTGCGTGTGTGTGTGTGTGTTTGAGAGAGCTATCTTATTTGTTTGGAGTTTGCTAAGGAGGCTACTTTGGCTGGCCGGTACAATCCACCTGTCTGTTATTCCTCAGTATTGGTTTTACAAGCTCATGGCACCACATTCAACTTTCTTTCCCATGGATCCTGGAGGTTTGAACTCAGGTCCCCATGCTTCCAAGGCAAGCACATTACCAACTGAGCTACCATTCCAGCCTAGCGTTTCACGTGCCTCTATCATTACGTACGTACATAGTTTATTTCCTTAGTGGCCGTCTAGCAACCTATAATATAAATGAAAATTCTAAGGTAGAGAGATGTTGGTGGGTAAAGAACCTGTTGCACATGCATGAAGACCAGAGTGGGGATCCCCAGAGCTCACACCAATGTCAGATGGTTGTGGGGAGCTGCCTGTAGTTTCAACCTAGGGAGACACACAGGAGATATGCATGCAGAGCAGGCTGGCCGGCGAGGCTAACCATGTTAAGTTCTAAGAACTCCATCCATCCCTCACTGTGGACTCCACCTCAACCAAAAAGCTCGAGCTCAGCCAAGCTTTACCCCCACTTAATTAAATGGGGCACCTTCTAGTCTTCAGGCACCATATATACACTATTCCTTCAGAACAGCTCTGAGCCATGCAGCTCCTAGATTCACACAAGTTCTCTATTGCTTATAAAATGAAAGGCTTCCCTCAGAGGAAGATGGGCACCAGGCACCCACTTTTAACTGTTGCATAGGAAAGTCCAGCCTTGCCCAGGCCCTGATAGAGAAGTTGCTACCAGCTTCTCTCTCCAGGCATCGCCAAATGAAAGTGTTTTTGTCTCGCTTGAACACTCAGCACACACAGGCCAGTGACAAGTCCTCACTGGCTGTGACATTGATCACAGCTCTCTTCTATGTGTGTACTGTCATCCCACTGTGACGCCTATGGACTGATTTCTGTTTAAAATACATTTGATGGCAAAACCAGCTCCCGATGAAATGTAAGAATGGAAATGTGTTGTCTGCTGATGGTGTTATTTGTATTTTTAACAGGGAACTTGAAAGGACCTAGTGTCAGATGGTTCTGTGGCACAGGGCTTCTCTTTGCTAGTTCCAAGTTTGGGTAACGGTGTGGAGGGAAGCATTACCAATCTGCTGCTTGTAAAAGTCCGGAAGGATAAACTATCATCTACTGTCAGATGGGAATTCAAATTTCTTGGCCAGCAATCGTGACTGAATACCTGCCATGGCCAGTCCACCATCCAGCTAGTGAGCATCCAATAGGACATATGCAGACTTGAGTTCTACTCTCGGAAAACTGGATTATTAGGTAGCTACAGTGTATGTTTCACATGTGGCAAACTCTCTCAGGAAGTGCCATGGGAACAGAAGGACTGAGCTCGTCAGGAAGATGGTAGGAAGCTTCCTTGAGGAAGCATTGGCTTAGCTGAGCATGGAGGACAAGGAACAGAAACATACCTGGAAGAAAGAGAAGAGCATCAGACAGAGGGAAGAGCCTATGGTGAGAGACCCCACTACAGCACTACCCCACTTGTTGGCCACATGTATTACAACATCAAGAGACTGAAGGTAGACCAGGTGGCCACAAGGCGGGATGGTACAATTGGAGGTAGGAAGTGCAGTCGTATAATACATGTAAACATTTTTATCTCCATCATAAGACAAGATGTTAATGTAAACGTGTGTGTATGTCAGAAACCAATCTCATGTGTTGGTCCTTACCCTCTACCTTGTTTGAGATGGTATCTCTTGCTGTTTGCAACTGTATGCACCAGGTTAGCTGGCCTGGAAGATTTGAGGTGTTTTCCTATTTCTATTTCGTCTCTCACTGTAGGAGGACTGGGATTCCAGATGTGTTCTACCACATCTGGCTTTATGTGGATCTGAGCTCAGATCCTCATATTTATCAAATGACCCATCTCTCCAGCCCAGTGGTCAACTATTTCTGCAATGCAGGTGAGTTAATTGGGATGGTACTACAGAGATGGTCAAGCGACATAACAGCACAGGATGAGACTCCTTCCCCCAGTGCTTGGCCTGAGTTTGGATTCATTTTGAGTTTGCAATACTTGCATATACAGAGTGAGAATTGTTACAGATCAGATGTGGACTATTAATTACTCTTTGAGCCATTCCTGCTTGCGGCCCAGTGGGGTCTAGCCAGTTCATTCAGGAAATGAATCTCTAGAGGGCAGGACTTGGGATTTCTAGCATGACTTTACTTCATGTCCTATCTCTGCTTCTTGATTTGCCCCAATGTGAGCAAGCAGCCTTAGCCTGCTGCCGCGGCAGCCACTCGGCACCAGACAGCCATGCTGCCATGGGCTCTTTACCCTGGCTGAGTACACACCCAAGCCAAATCCAGAGTAAATCCTTTCTCTCCTAGGTTGCTTTGTGTTGAGTATTTGGTCACATCAAGAAGCAAAGTAATTAATACAGGTAAAAACAGAAACAAAAACAAAACCTTGGGAGTGAGCCTAAAGCTTAAATAAAAACTCTTGGGTTTCATGTACAAGGCCAGTAAATCTGCAGATAATAATATAAAAAGGACTCCTTGTTTCACAGGAAAGGAACTAAAATATCTTTAGTACTTCTTCTAACTCTATAAATTTGAACTTCATCACAATAGTCTTTTTGCAATGACAAAAATAATCTATGATCTGTGTTGTTCCCTGCACATGGTGAATGCTGAGGCCCTGGGTTGCAGCTGAGAGATAAGTTATACTTAAGTTTAATTAACATAAGCTTATATTTTTCTTACGGGCTGGTCCACCTTGTCCAGACCTCCCTATTGTCTTATCAACACACACATAAGCAACACATATATATATGTTCTTTCTCATGTTACATCTATGTACATGCAAGTACACACTTGCACATGTGTGTTTGCACATGCAGTAGGATCAGAAAAAAGTTAATTTTAGAATGAAGTAGAGTGAAGAATATTCAGTTTTTCATTATATTTAATTGTGTTTACTTATATTGTTTTACTTAGTACAATAAATATATTTTATAAATCAAAAGTCTAACAAAATGAAATGAAGTCTATCTAAGAAGTAATCTTAGTATCTTTAGCCATTACCTTTAAAATGTAAGAACGTCCTTTATAAAATGTGTGCATCTAAAGATTTAGGAAGAATTTGAGCCATAGATATTTTAACTTTACATAATTTACACCCCAAAGAAGTTTTTTCTTCAAAAGATCAAAATAGACAACATTAATGAAAGTGTGGCGAAGGGGTGGGCTACCGTTTATTATCTTCATTCTGGGCGCTGTGATGTGTGTTCTCACTGTTGATATACTACACAATGTGTTACCAACACTCCTAGGTTTGTTGATGTGGCTCGGAGAACTGCAGGAGGAGACTCGATGCCCCAGCACGTACTGACATGTCCTCCAAGCCACGAGCAGATAGATGCCTTGGGTTGGAGCAGCTCCAGGTTCTACGCACTACAGATTCATCTGCTACAAAGTGCTTAGCCTACAGGACTGGCAGCAAGGAAATGCTGTTCCTTATAAGGTAATTCACAGGGCTACTGAAGGCCTGTAGGATTAAGTCTCATCCAAGGGAAAGAATTTGCTGGGAGTCAGGTAAACAAAACGGCCCTGTGATGTCCCATGATTGTTGCTACATCTAAAGGAACTCAAAGAGAACCTCAGCACAGCTCATTGTGGACGGCAACTCAGCCCCAGTTCATATCAGAGAAGTCACATCCATCAGTCAATATCCCTGAGAAACCCTTCTTCCTCTCTGGGATTTGAGAAGCAACCTTGGCTAAGCATTCAGCAGATACAAATGGAGAGGCAGCGTCAGCTTTAATAGGAAGTAAAAGGTGTCCCACCTCTGTCCCACTGAGGTCCACCATGGCTGGGTGTGTGGGCATGGGCTGCCTCACTGCCAAGGGTCTCCGCTCTCCATCAATCAGGAAGTGTGTGGCCTCACAAGCCAGGGTACAGGAGAATCGGGTCAGTGGTAAATGCTGGTAAAGCAAACAACTTCAACGACAACAAAAGACAGTTGTTATCACAGGAGCATGATACGGCGTGCTGCAAGGACTCAGAGGTCATGCCACTAGGCATCCTTGTATCCTTCTTTCAACCAAGTCTTAGTAAATGGACATCAACAGCATCGAGTAGTGAGTTCCATACCACAAAGGGAAGAATAAAGGTCTGAGAACATGCACTCTATTTTAAGCTCTTCCTCTCACCAGATGCATAGCTTCGAGATGACTTTGGGGTATGCTGAAGCATCCCTACATGCAATGTGTTTGGGGATTCTTACTCAAGTAATACTCAGAACAAACAAATCACAACGAAACTATCAGTCGGGCTATCCTGTAACAGTTGGGATTATAAGGCCCACCATCTGAGCCTTCACATTCAAAGCTCGTTCAGAGGTGTCTGATGGCATTGAGGCTACACCCTCCTCCCCATACTAACTTGTCCTGGGGAGATCCTGTGTGGGCACACGGCTCTGTGACTGGCACTTGCAGGGCGAATGCTTCATAGTAGTCCCTGGGAAGCAGCACCAGGTAATCCTAGCAAATGAAGACCATGGGGAGTGTTAGTCACCTTCTACCAGGCCTACCTTGGTGATACAATAACCAAATGATTTTGTGAAGTAAATAATGTCCCAGAGAAGTCCCTGGTGAACTTCAACTTCAGATCAACTCTTTTGTTCTTCACTCTAGCTCGCCAGAATCCACAGTGCACCTCCCCACCAGGTCTTACACACACACACACACACACACACACACACACACACACACACACACAAACACAAACACATACACAAGAGGTCAGTGCCCCACAGGATGTATACTTGTGATCTTCAGATCCACAGGAAATGTTACTATCTCTTCTGCGTTGCTTATAATCCCTTCCCCAAAATGATCAAAGGTGATGAACCCAATCATTATGACTCTGTGAAGAGATGCGGGCTGTCTTCCTCACATCAACTACTGATGACTGATGTGGCTTTTGGCTCCAACGCTATGCATAGGCCATGGTGGGGGAAAGCGAGGCTGTGTGATGCTGGTGTCTCAGACTGGAATGGCCCTGATGCCTGTCCTAGCAAATGAAAGAGTGGCCATGTCCCACCAAACATACCAAATGAAGCCTGCAGCAAATGCAACCAAGCATTCAGGAAAGAGCAGAGTTCTAGGAGCTCAAACTCAGATAACTTAATAGTGCTTAGTGATCTCAGGATCTGTGGCCCCACCACATATGTGCACAGGGTAAGAGGCAGAGTGTTTGCCTCTAGTGGGAAACTCCTATGTGACCTCTAAGGCATTTTCTTTCCTCAGGAAGAAATGTTTAGCAGGGGAAAAGGAAATTGTGACTCAGGTGACTCGATGGCCTTCCTAGTTGGACGGGTTTGAATTGTTCTAGAAACTATTTCCCTGAGCTCAGCCCATAATTGCTCATTACTCTGTGATCCCAAACACCTGTAAAGGTGTATAGCATATGCTCAGTAAAAATGGAATCGGAATGGGGATATCAGCTACGTGTCATTACGCGTCTGTCTTAGGGTTTCCATTCCTGCAATGAAACACCATGGCCAAAAAGTAACTTGGGAGGAAAGGGTTTTTCAGTTGACACTTCCACATTGCTGAACAGCAATAACTAAAGAAGTCAGGACAGGAACTCAAACAGGACAGGAATCTGGAGGAAGGATCTGATGCAGAGGCCATGGAGGAGTAATGCTTACTGCTTGCTTCCCTGGCTTGCTCAGTCTACTTTCGTATTGAACTCAGCTCCACCAGCCTAGGGGTGGCACCACCCACGATGGGCTGAGCACTCCCCCATCAATAACTAATTAAGAAAATCCCCTGCAGCCAGATCTTATGGAGGCACTTTTTCGATTAAGGTTCCCTCCTGTCAGATAACTCTATGTTAAGTTGACATAAGACTAGCCAGCATAGCATCTGCCCATTCCTAGGTTAATAATCTTTCCATCTGTCTAGCTCTATACCCATGCTTGGCATTGATGGGCTTTTCCTCTTCCCCACCTCTAACATCTGCAAAGCATGCTCTGTCTTATTTCTTCAGACATGAAGATTTTTGCCAAGAAGGTGCAAGGGTAAAAGGATGGCACTCAACTTATTTTTTTGTTGTTGTTGTTAGATACTTGGAGAAGACACGCGAGGAGTAAGTTCTGTTCCTATTGCTCAGGAAGAGCAATGGAGGCTTGGGGGTGAGAGCAGCTGAAGAAGGACCAGCTCTGGTTTCCTGCCTAAAGCAGCACATGGCATCAAACTGGTGCCAAAGACGTCATCAAAGCTATAGCAAGCCTGAGGGGTGTGTGGACAAAGAGGGGGCCTCAAAGAAACCCCTCATGGCTCCCCTGGCTTTCCCTGAATGAGGGGTCCTTTGCCAGTTGGCTATAAGACTCTTGACTCGGTGAGAAGTAAGATGTAAGACAGTAGGAAGTGCTGGGTCAGCCCTGGCTCCTGGAGCCTGTCCCTTCCCTTTGCAATCCCCAAATCTCATTATTAATTCTTCCATTATCTAGGTTGTTCTGATGCTACTCTGCATGGCTTGGAGGAAGGGGAGCATTTTAGCTGACTTTCTGCTTCATAATGAAAATATTAAACAACATTTGAAAGGCAGGGGGAGGGCCATGTGCTTATGAGAAGTTTGCGTTCGTTCTAATGATCCTGGATTATAGTTTGTTTACATTTAGATAGATATATAGATTATTTTTGTCCAAGAGTGGTTGACTGAAAGGATATAAAGTGTAGCTTTCAGTAAGTTTTTGTGTCCTCTGAGGGCCAGAGTTGTTGTGGTTTCCATGGCAGTGATCCCTTTACATGTGATCTTGATGTTGGCTCCTGCACTGCACGGTCTTCCTGTGGGCCCTGCATTGTCCTCGGGAACAGGACATTCAAAGACCTCAGTGCTCAGACCCCTGTCTTACCAGAAGGACTCCTTCCACCTGGATACAAGCAATCCATGTTCCTGGTGTGATGGAGAATGGATCTGCAAAGCCATTTCCCGGGACCGTGACGAAGGCTGGCTCTTTACTCGGGGGAAAGGTGATCTCTTTGCTTTGAGAGGCATCTATCAGAAATATAAGTAACTCTTTAAGACATCTTTCTAGAAGGCAGTACTAACACTTTACATAATTTAGCTTTCAGTATTCAGTGTATAGCTGGAGAAACTTAAGGTAGCAAAAGCATGCAAGGGACCTGTCCAATCAGATCTTCTCATGGGCTTCATGTTTTCTAAGGATGACAGACTTGGCAAAAAACCAAAGGAATATTCTATTCATCCTTTCTCAATTGCAAGGAGGCAAAGCCAAGTTTAGAGGCTCATGCTACTCTGGGGTTATGTCCTGAGACGCTGTCTCTAAAAAGCAAAACCACAACACAGGTAAGAAAAGAGGCTTGAGGCTGCCTACCTGACTTACCCCTGGATGAGTAAACAGTGATACGGCCGGATACTTCTTCCATTCCAGGATTGATGTACCTCAGAATAATCCGGAATAAGGAGAGGCTTGACTTCCTCACGGTCAGTCTTACCTTTACTTCATTCTGAAAAGTACCCCAAAATAACATAAAGTGTAGAGGAGTGGCTGCAAAGAAGTGTCAGCAGACAGTGACTTTTGTTTCCCTGTTAGCTCTGTAAGACACACGGAGATACACACATGAAAGCATGTATGCACATGCACATGCACACACACACACACACACACACACACACACACACACACACACAAATTCACACTCATACATAATCAGTTCCCAGAAGTTGGGCAGAAATAGGGCTACCAAGAAAGCAAAGCCGTTTACAATTCTAGTGACAGTGAAATGCACCCTCGAAGCACCCGGGGTTCTCTTTCAATATTTTTTGTAACCAGGAAGACAGATTGGAATATAAGGTGGATCACAGCGACAAGGACAAACATGGCTGACTGAGAAAGCCAAAGGCAGAAGATAGAGAAGGAAAGGGAAGCATGACATTTCACGCCACCACATTAGAGAGGCCACCGGGCATCTCCTGGCCACAGACACAGGCAGTAATAGTGGGGGAGCAAAGCATCTGTGATAAAAACCTGGATGCAACTAAATATGCCTGTTTTGCCTTAGGAAGTTTTATCTCAAGCTTTTATCCAGAAACAATGTTAGCTTTTGAACTAGAAGAGAGGTCTCGTGTGTCTCCAAGCTCTGGGGTCTCACAATACTCTATAAGAACTGATAATGCAAGTAAATTATCATTTATTTATTCAGATTTACTTATTGTATGCTAATAAACATTCCTCCTGCATATGTGTATGTGCATGGAGGTCAAAAGAGGGCGTGACATCCCTTGGACCTGGAGTTAGGGATTCTTGTGAGCCTCCATGTGGATGCTGGGAACTGAACTCAGGTCCTCTGCAAGAGCAGTGAAAGCTCTTAACCTCCACGCCATCTCTCCAGCATAAGTTATTTTTATTGAGAACCACAAGCCACATGTCCAGATCCAGCTATGGTCCAAGGTGGGGAGGTTCACAGTGTGGGAATTCCTGTCTGGATTTGCTCAATCCTCTCCCAGCTAGCTTGGCCTCAATGGAAAGGACATGGGTTACAAGACTTGCAGAGCCAACCAAGGCTGACTCCCAGGGAACCACTAGTTCTGACGCAGAGGCCGTAAATAACACCCCACAGGAATTCCTGCCAGATCCAAGAATTTGATTGAATTCATTTTTTTCAATTTTAATACCAATTGGGAATTAAATGTGCAAGGATGAATTAAGAGAATAAAGCAGGTGGTCAAGCAAGGGACACCACAGGTCCTCTGACCCAAAGGCTTCCTCACAATGAAGATCATTTGAAACGGATTCCTTTGCGTCAAACGTCTGTGAGAACACCTACACTGGGTTCGGTGTCAGCCACTTCTCATCAGGACTTGATGGAATCCACGATGATCTTATGACTAATCGATCTCCACTATGAAAAAGGAAGAGCCCGCATAGAATGTAAATGTGTTTCTCAGCACCAAGTTCTGTGGCTCACAGCCTCCTGCAACTCCAGATCCGGAAGATCTCGTACTCCCTTCTGCAGATGCCTGCACTCCCCTGTGTCATACCTCACGTGCACATATGGTGCAGGCCTTTAATGAAAGAATCCAGGGAGCAGAGGCAGGCGGAGCTCTATGAATTAAAGATCAGTCTGATCTGCATAGTGAGCCCCGGGTTAGCCAGGGTTCCATAATATGACCCTGTCTCAGAAAGGAAAGGAAGAAACTGAATTGGTGTGTGCGGGAAGAAAGGCCTTGCAGTCTTGTTTGGTAAAGATAACTTCGTTGGGGAGAATTTGGCCAGGCAAAAACATCATTAGGTAGATGGGGACTCCGAGAGAGCTGTGGCCTGGCCCAGATTCTCTCTGACTCCATTAGTCCCAGTCATCGGTTCACCTCTCTCACATCTACCTCAGAGCAGTTTAAGAGACCAGCCTCAAAGAGAAGTTCTGAGGATAAAACTTACCTAGTGACTCTACACATAGGGCTATAAATTCTATATAAGTCCTATAAGTAAAGAATAATGTACACATCTCTTACTCTACATTAAGGCAAGATAGACAGATGGGAGTAGCAGAGGGTAGCGGAGGGAAGGAGACGGAAAAGCCAAACAGCACCAAAGCTCACCCTTTACTTCAGTCCCCACGCAGAGGAATTCAGGATTTTAAAAAGCAGTGCCCCAAACCAGTAACGCCAAGCGGGAAGGTGATTCACGGGAAGGTGATTCACGCCTGATGTTATGCACTTAGGAGGCTGAGGCAGCAGGACACTGTGGACCTCTGCTGGAGGGGGAGGAGGAGGCTAGCTATTTTAGAAGCCTCCAAGCCAGCTTGGTTTTTGTTTTCCACAGATGTCATTATAGTAAAAGATGTTCTCTATGTTTTAGTAAAGCTTAATATCATTTAAGAAATGTGTTTCTATCCATGAAAAGCCTCCAGAGACAAATACTATCTTTCTTCGGTTCCTTCATTTTCTGATTTAGTGGTCAAATTAAAGTAACTATGAAATCCAAGCACATATTTAGTTAAAATATTGCCCTATCTTAAATCCCGAGCCTGGCTTCCAAGGCAACCCTAGCCAGCGCTCTACAGAAAATGAATCCTAGAATAGGCCCTGGCAGCAGCAGGACTTTTAGACCCTAGAGTGCTCTGCATATATATGGGTGTCCAGCAGTGAGCTGTAGCCCTCTGACTGTATACCTGCACAGAGGTCATTGGGACATATCCTCTCCAGCTAAACTCAGGGAATTCCAGGGGATCAAATCCAAACCGTAGGTCTCTTCCGTTAGGTCCAGTGCCACCTTCAACCTCATACTTCATGTGGTGCAAGTCCGGGAAGTAGCAGTTACTTTCAGGCCTTTGTTAATCACAAGTAAAGGGACATGAGGAGTTAGGTCTGTGGTTAAGCTGAATATCTTCCCTAATAGATGCTGCCCAAAGAACACGGCCAACTCACTAAGCCCATTAACTCAGAACAGAGGAAGGCTGTCCCCGCCCCTGCTCTAAATGATTGCTTTTATTCAGGGAAATGCTGGCACAGAGCACACCCGACACCCACCCATCCCAAGCACTAAATTGAGGAAGTCACTTAGCACAAGTCATGAGGTCCCCGACATACCCCTACTGTGTTCTAATGGATGCCAACAATTAATAAAATTTAATAGCTGCTCTCTCCCTCCATCTTCCCACACTCACATACTTTACAAACATCAATAATTATGGGCAAGCACTGTTATAAGCATCACGATATAATACTGTATATAGTAAACATATATATATATATAACTTTATCATATTCTTATGTGTTTATTTGTGTGCATGCATGTGTGCACACGTGTACATGGATGTGCACTTGTGGCGGGCAGAGGACAACGTGCTAGGGTTGGTTCTCTCCTCCCACTGAGTGGATCCTGGTCCTGAGGACCCACTCGGGTGTTCAGGCTTGGCAACAAGTGCCTTTACTGTCTGAATCATTTATAGGTTAATGGATGAGTTCCTTTGGCAAGTCCAATTGTAGCAGTCATAAAGAAAGCTTTAAAACACCCAATGCTAAGTGGCTTCCACACTCAAACTACTCAAGAGTTCTTCAAGCCAATAAATATGCAAATCTGTAAAAAGGAATAACACTTAATGGATTTAGAGACATAAAGATCCACCTGTCAACAGAAATAGATGCCACGCCCCTGCCCTGTGAGCACAGAGAAGGCTGCCACGCCCCTGCACTGTGAGGGCAGCCCCGCCCCTGCACTGAGGACAGCCACGCCCCCACACCATGAGCACAATGAGGACAGCCACGCCCCTGCACTGTGAGCACAGAGAAGGCTGCCACGCCCCCACACCGTGAGCACAGCGAGGGCAGCCATGCCCCTGCACTGAGGGCAGCCACGCCCCTGCATTGTGAGAGCAGCGAGGGCAGCCACGCCCCCGCACTGTGAGCAGAGTGAGGGCAGCCACGCCCCTGCATACTGTGAGCGCAGTGAGGGCAGCCACGCCCCTGCACTGTGGGGCAGCCACGCCCCTGCACTGTGAGCAGAGTGAGAGCTGCTTGCACCCAGCATTTGCAAAGATCCGTAGGCGTGTTTTTCTCCAGCGCCTCAGAATTCATCCAGGATCCATTCTAAAGAATTACTGTAAACATGTTTAAAACACTATGTGGAAGCAACATGATTGAGCCAAAACTATACAGCAAATAAGTTATAAAATACTTTGCAGGCATTATTTTGAGGATGTCTTAATGCTATGAAAATGCTAATGATATGTACTGTTAAATAAATTGATTTTAAAATTTACATAAAAAGGCTAAGTTTTAATTGTAAATAAAGTCAAACCAATAATATTTTACAAGGTTATCTTGGAGAGGGGCAGTGCAGATTTTTCTTTGCCTTTTTTTTTTTTTCTTTACTTCTTTTCAGAGCTGGGGACTGAACCCAGGGCCTTGCGCTTGCTAGGCAAGCACCCTACCACTGAGCTAAATCCCCAACCCCTTTCTTTGCCTTTTTATTTGAATGAGTTTACTGAAATTTCTAAAATGAATATGCATTTATGATCATGAAAATTAGAGAACAGTGAATGCCTTCGAAACTTAGAAGAAAATCTAAACAATCTCAGATACTGCCTGAGCTGATGTTTGACAAGATTGGGTCCTAGGGACTCAGGTCTGCCCATCTGGACAGAGAGGCTAGGGTTCCACTGGCTGGTTTATCACGCTGTACTGTGGTTTTCACTCACTATCACACCAAAGGCTGCACTGGCAGTATTTCCAGGTATTCTCCTGTGTGCTAAAGTGTGAAACAACGCTGTTTTCATCTGTATGTGGGTAGCTCACTTCTGTTGGGTTCTATTATTTTCTCCTGTGCTTCTCCATGTAGCTTCAGCCAGAAGGCCCAGCCACAAGGGCCAATAGAGAGACTGAGGGACAGTCACAGTCAGCAGCACTCAGAACTACATCAAAGAATGTCTTAATTAATCTGCCGATGAAACAGGAGGAAAGGGTGCTTGAGATTTTGAGAACTTTACACTTTTTTGAGTTTTTGGCATATGGTTGAAAACCAAAGAGTTTGGATTTCAATTTCCTTCCACAGAGGAAACACTTACAGTTGGATCATCACACCCAGAGTCACTTGTCATAGACCCCAACCTCTTCCAGAGTCACACATCATATACCCTACCCTGCTCCCAGTCTCTGCCCTTCCTGCTTTTGTTCTTAGCTTCCTTTCCATAGCCTCTGTTTCAAGACTTTTCCTGCGCACCTTATTCTAATTCACCTGACGTCTCTACTCCCTCACTGAGGGACACAAGCAAGAACTGAATGTCACTGCTCTAGAAGCCTGGGAAAATGTGGGATGCCCCTTGGGAAAACAGAGCTGGCCCCTGTGTTTGGCTCTTCCTCGCTGTGGCTTATAGAGAGGCTTTGGCCTCCAGTGGGCACACTGCCACAGACTGTTTGCATTTTGTTTTTATAATGATTTACTTGTTTACTTGTTTCTTCTAATTGTCCACTTGAAGTGTGGGGACTTTGGGAGGCAGGGGGCTTGCAGTTTATGCCATATGCCACAGAACTGGTCTCTATGAACATTGTAATCTCCTATTCTAATTAGCTCATGGTCACATGTCCAAGGTTCCAATTACACTGACTGCTTCGTCTGCCTTCTCAGGATTACTACACACGGGAAAGGGGGAGATGGCCTCAGTAACACGAGTGTGTAAAGAAGCTTCAAGAGGACTCACCTCTGGCACTGTTTCCCCTCAATGTGCTCTCTGCACTGGCATTCTCCCGAGGGCCCACTACACATGGTAGTGAGCGCTCCGCCAATGTCACACTGACACCCTGAAAGTCAAGAAACAGTTGGGGTTACTACCGAACTGTCTCCCTGACAGATGTTTCCCTCCCGAAGAGAAGAACGACTCTGGTATTCTCAACACTGTCTGGGCTGCTTCTTTCCTGTGCAGATCCTATATCAGGCAGGGATGTCTCAAACATAAGTGACCCGTCTCCTCACAGGTCTACCTCTAATTTCAAGATGTGTGACTGTGGGTCAGCAGCTGGGTACCCTGTTCTCCAGTCAGAGGGGATGGTTGCTCCAGAGCTAAGCCTGGCTAAGTAGCCTGGGAGGAGAGCTCTGTCAGACAAGTCCCCACAGACATGGAAAGAGGGACAGCAGATGCTGTAATCTCAGTGCTGACGGATGGCGCAGAGGCAGGAGCATCCCTGGGACCTACTGATTAGGGATAGCCAAATTAGCAAGCCCCATGTTCACTAAAGACACTGTCTCAAAAAAGAAAATGAAGATCAACTGAAGGGGGTACCTGACATGGACCTCCTACACAGGGCACACATATATATGAACATGAATACACACACACACACACACACACACACACACACACACACACTCA
Source organism: Rattus norvegicus (assembly GCF_021556685.1). Taxonomy (NCBI): domain Eukaryota; kingdom Metazoa; phylum Chordata; class Mammalia; order Rodentia; family Muridae; genus Rattus; species Rattus norvegicus. The sequence goes on along the minus strand of NC_141551.1, from coordinate 3,846,078 downwards.
CATTCATACACACTCACTCATTCACACACAGAACAGCATTGCTGTAAATAACTTTCATGATGAGGCCCACTTGGAAGTCAAGAGTAGCCTTGTAGGCCACCCATTTCTGGAATTTCATTATTTAACACAAGCCTCTATCTAAGTATCTGGCTTTTTAGCTAATATGAAATATAGCTTCAAGGTGACCAAGCCTCGATGTTAGTCAATATTAGCACGCACCCTCCCTCCCACATATGTAGTTTGTAAATGAAGCAACAGTGTTTCTGGTAGAAGAGAAGTGGAAACAGCACCACTTGGGGTTCCCTGCAAGTCACCACCAAGTTCTCAAGACAGAATGTCTGAGCTCCATCCTTGAAAATCAGCTGCAGACAGTCATGGCGGGGATTCTGACAGCCTCTGTCCTTTAGCATTTTGGCCTGCCCAAGCCCTGCCAAATGTATTTACCTTGACAGCCAAAGTAATTGCTCTTCTCCAAGGAGAAATATCCATCTGCGCAGGTGTCACAAGCATCACCAGTTACATGAGCTTTGCAGCTGCAGTCACCATCTTCCTGTAGAACAAGGACCCGGTCAGCAGCATCTGATACACAGGATTCACTAGCCCTCAGGCTTGGAAGTGGGCTCATCAAACAACAGGAAGCAGGGTAGCCGGGATTGGGAAAATATGCCCATGGTCATGACAACTAGCCAGGGACTGGTACCGTGCTCCAGCAATCCCACAGCCAGCCACTGCAGCACCCCACAGTCATCACACGGAAAGCTGCCCCATGTTACCTGTCCACACTCTCCAATCCCGCTCACTGTCCCTGCCTCATGGCATTGGCACTCTGTGAAGGTAAAGAGGGTATCTATGATCCAGGGGGTATATATACAAGGACAGTTCCCTGGCTCTAGGGACATTACATGCCTACGACAAAACTCATGTGGTTGGATTTCCTGTGGACTTAAGCAACATTCCTCTGCACTGCTGGGCTCAGATCAGGATTGCTTTCTGGGGCCAGTAGACAGATCAATCAACACGATCCGTCTAGAGTGATGGCTAGCTTGTGGCAATTCTAGCACAGAGTTTATAAATGTCCCCAATGGCAAGGTCATTGTTGACGTGCCCTAAAGATTGGTCATTTCACTTAGACCTCTTGTTAGGTGTTTTTACTTGTTGTCCTGGCTTTAATAATTGTACAAAATAAACGATGCAGTAGGCTCATGTCATTGTTATATTGTGTGCATTAAAATTAAAATAAAGTTTATCCAGAAAGAGTGGTTTATAAAAGCAAAGAGTTCAAAGGTATTTATCAAGAAGCTGCCTTCCCAAACAACAAAATTCAAATGGAAACAGTATAGATAAATCTTTGCCCAAAAATGATAGTTCTGCCCTGAATGGAGGTGGGGGACACCAAAGCAACATGTTGAACAAATCAAATTAGTTTGACACAGAGCTCTCTTAACATAGCCCACCAAAACCCATCCCTTCTGCTCAAACTCCACCCCACTTCTAACTAAGCAGGGCTCACATGGGCTCACAGAGACTGAAGTAGCAAACACAGGGCCTGCATGGGTCTGCACCAGGCCCTCTGCATATATGTCATTGAGATAAGCTTGGTGTTTTTCTGGGACTCCGAATAGCAGGGGCAGGTGTCTCTCTGACTCTCTGCCTGCTCTTGAGACTCTTCTTCATGTTGGGTTGCCCTACCCAGCCTTGATATGAGGGCCTTTTTGCCTTGTCTTATTGTATCTTGCTAGTCCTGCTTGGCTGTTATCTCTTGGAGGCCTGTTCTTTTCTAAAGAGGGAACAGAGAAGGAGTGAATCTGGGAAAGGAAGGAGGTGGTGGGCAGCTAGAAGGAATGGGGGAGAGGAGGGGAAATGGTTGGGATAAACTATCTGAGAGGATGATATATTTACTGAGAAGGCAAAAATAAAGAAGCAAGAACTCCGAAAGATATGGCAGAGTGCATGCAGCAGCTTACCTGAGCATCCACGGGGGTTTTCTTTGGCCAGATCCCAATATAGTGGTTTGCAGACACTACATGTAGGGCTTGTAACATGAAGCTTGCACTGGCAGTAACCCTGGAAATGAAAATCAAACGATATCTGGCATTTTGAAGTCAAGACCTGTTTCAAATGTGTGTTTTCAGCAAAGCTTTGTTAGCGAAATAAATTTTGACCACGAAAGATAAGCCAAGGGATTTACTAAAGCCCAGGATTACTTTAAAGAGTCTTTTGAACTTGAAAAGGGGGGGGCATTCCAAAGCAGCTGGGAACAAATATAAACAAATTCAAAGAAATATCACATGATTATCTCATTAGATTCTGAAAAAGCATTTTATAAAATACAACATCCCTTCATGTTAAAAGTATTGGAAAAATCAGTAATTCAAGGTCCATACCTAAACATAATAAAAGCAATATACAGCAAACCGATAGCCAATATAAATTTGAATGAAGAGATACTTGAAGCAATCCCACTAAAATCAGGAACTAGAGAAGGCTGCCCACTTTCCCTGTATCTATTCAATACAGTACTCAAAGTTCTAGTTAGAGCAATAAGACAACAAAAGGAGATCAACGGGATACAAATTGGCAGGGAATAAGTCAAGATATCACTATTTGCAGATGATATTATAGTAGATATAAGTGACTCCAAAAATTCCACCAGAGAACTTCTACAACTAATAAATAACTTCAGCAAAGTGGCTGGATATAAAATTAACTCAGACAGATCAGTAGCCTTCCTTGATACAAATGATAAATGGGCTGAGAAAGAAAATAGGGAAACAACACCTTTTACAATAGTCATAATATAAAATATCTTGGTGTAACTCTAACCAAACAAGTGAAAGATATGTATGACAAGAACGTCAAGTCTCTCGAGAAATAAGAAGACCTCAGAAAATGGAGAGGTCCCCCATGCTCGTAGATTGGTAGGATTAACATAGTAAAAATGGCCATTCTACCAAAAGCAATCTACAGATTCAATGCAATTGCCATCAAAACCGCAACACAATTCTTCAAAGACATGGAAAGAGCAATTCTCAATTTCATACGGAAAAAAAAAACAAAAAAAGCTAGGATAGCAAAAACAATTTTTAACAATAAAAAAACTTCTGGGGAGAATCACCATCCCTGACCTTAAGCTCTACTACAGAGCAATAGTGATTTAAAAAAAAAACTGCATGGCATTGGTATAGAGACAGACAGGTAGATCAGCGGAATAGAATTGAAGACCCAGAAATAAAACTACACACTTATGGACACTTGACAAAGAAGCCAAAAATATGCAATGAACAAAAGAAAGCATCTTCAATAAATTGTGCTGGTCTAACTGACAGTCGGTATGTAGAAAAATGAAAATAGTTCCATATTTGTTACCTTGCACAAAGCTAAAGTCCAAGTGGATCAAGGACCTCAAAACAAAACCAGATGCACTGAACCCAATAGAAGAGAAAGCAGGAAAGAGTCTCAAACTCATTGGCATGGGGTTGGGGGGTAGGATTTCCTAAACAGAACTCCAATGGCTCAGGCTCTAAGATCAAGAATTGATAAATAGGACCTTGTGAAACTGAAAAGCTTCTATAAGGCAAAGGACATAGTCAATAAGGATAACTTGGCAACTTACAGATTGGGACAAAAAAAAATCCTTACTCACCCCATATCCGAGAGGGGGCTAACATCCAAAGAATATAAATAACTCAAAAAGCTAACCTCCAAAAACAAAACAAAACAAACAAACAAACAAAAAACCCAAACAACCCAATCAAAAGATGGGGTATCGAGCTAAACAGAGAATTCACAACAGAGGAATCTTGAATGGCCAAGAAGCACTTAAAGAAATGTTCAAAGTCCTTAGTAATCAGGGAAATGCAAATCAAAACCCTGAGATTCTACCTCACACCAGTCAGAATGGCTAAGATCAAAAACTCAGGTGACAGCAGATGCTGGAGAGGATGTGGAGAAAGAGGAACACTCCTCCATTGTTGGTGGGATTGCAGACTGGTACAACCACTCTGGAAATCAATCTGGAGGTTCCTCAGAAAATTGGAAATAATCTACCTGAAGACCCAGCTGTACCACTCTAGGGCAATACACCCAAAAGATGCTCCATGATGCCACAGGGACACGTGCTCCACTATGTTCATAGTGGCCTTATTTATGATAGCCAGAAGCTGGAAACAACCCAGATGTTCCACAACAGAAGAATGGATACAGAAAATGTGGTCCATTTACACAATGGAATACTACTGAGCTAATAAGAAAAAGGACATGGTGAATTTTGCAGGCAAATGGATGAGCTAGAAAATGTCATCCTGAGTGAGGTAACTCAGACCCCAAAGGACAGGCATGGTATGTACTCACTGATAAGTGAATAGTAGTCAAAAAAGTACAGAATACCCAGGAGACAAGTCAAAGGGCCCAAGTGAGGATGCCTCAATCCCACTTGGGAGAAGAAAGCAATTGGGGGGGGAGGGAGGGAGGGAGGGACCTGGGTGTGAGAGGAGAGATGGAGGGGAAAGGGGGAGCATGATCAGAAATTGGGAGGGGGTGTTGGGGGACAGGACAGAAGCCCTAACGGCCAGCAGAAAGAATGGAAATATGCAATCTCTGGAGGTGGGAAGTGGGGTGTCTCTCTAGAATGTACCAGAGACCTGGGAGGTGAGGAGATAGTCAGGACTCAAGGGGAGATACCTTAGATGAAATGCCCTACAGTGGGGAGAGGGAACTTGGAGAGTCCACCTCCAATAGAAAGACAGGTCATCAAGTGGAGGGATGGGGTTGCTTCTGTCAAAAACTCTAACCCAGAATTGTTCCTGTCTAAAAGAACTGCAGAGATAAAAATGGAGAAGAGACTGAGGGGAAGGAGGTCCAGTGACTGGCTCAAATTGGGATCCATCTCAAGAGGAGGCTCCAAGGCCTGACACTATTACTGATGCTATGGTGTGCTTACAGACAGGAGCCTAGCATGGCTGTCCTCTGAGAGGTCAACAAGCATCTGACTGAGACAGACGCAGATACTTACACCCAACCAAGAGAAGGAAGCCAGGGGGCCCTGTGGTTGAATGAGGGAAAAACTGTTAGAAACTGAGGAGGAGGGTGACCCCATAGGAGGACCAGCAGTCTTAACTAACCTGGACCCTCTCAGACACTGAGCCACCAACCAGGCAGCGTACACTAGCTGATAAGAGGCCCTGACACATATACAGCAGGGGACTGCCTAAGAGAAGATGCACCTAACCCTGGAGAGACTCGAGGCCCCAGGGAGTGGGGAGGCCTGGCAGGAGGAGGGGCGGAGAGGGATAGACCGGGGAGAGGAAGAATGGGATGAGAAACCATAAGAGGGCAAACCTGGAGGGGGGAAAATACTGGACTGTAAAAAAATTAAAAGTAATAAAAAAGAGGGGTATTTTTATTTGATGCATTTGAGTGTTTTACCTGCATGTATATATGCACACCATACGTGTGCCTGGTGCCCGGGGAGGCCAGAAGCAGGCACGTGATCCCCTAGAACTAGACTTAAGCATGGCTGTGAGTCACCATGTGGGTGGGTGTTGGGAACTGAACTTGAGTCCTCTGTAAGTAACCTCCAGGAAAAACTAACTGCAGGACTCCAGGATGCGAAATTTAAGTAAACCTTACTATTTTTTTTAGTAAAAAATACATATGCATCTAGAATTTAAAATCATGAGGTTGCCCAGTTTAAGCAAATTGTGTCTTATGTTAATTTCAGGAAGTTTCCACAGGGTAGCCATGACCTTTCATAGAGGCCCCTACTTACCAAGCTGGAGTCCATGGTCCCAGCTGGATCGCAAACACTGCTGGACCCTGCAGGAGATTCAGAAGTGTTACCAAGTCTGGCTGCTGATCTAGATGCTGCAACATTTGTTAGATTCCCCCCCCCCTTTTTAAAAAAGTGCACTGACATCTATGCTTTTGAGAGATACGTGACAGAGACCATGTGTAACTCACACTAAGACAAGCCAAGAGATCTTTGTGATACTGGATCTGCCCTGACTCATCTGTCACTCAGTGACTCTGCCCTGCCTAGGAACACAACTTCCTTTCTGTGTTTAGTGCTTGATACCCTTTACTGTTAATATATATTTCAATTTGTTTTTGAGAATTACATGTAATATATTTTGATCATATTCTCTCTCCTCCCTCAACTTCTCCCAGATCCTTCCCTAACTTCCTTGCAAAACCTCCTTTCTTAATAGGTGATGGTTACACTGAAATTTTGAGCATCTTTAGAATTGTCCAGAAGAGGGCGATATTGCACCTCTTTTAAAAAATGTTATACCTAAATAAACATTCAAAAGAAGGTCAACATAAAACAGGGAAATTTTAATTCTCCCTGTCCGAGTGTGCACTGAAGTTCTTGGTGACGTCATCTGATGTGCTTTCCCGCCTTCCCTGCAGAGGCTATCTCTGAGCACTTGCAATGCCTTGGTATTGCTCTGACAGGAACCTGGTTGAGCCTGCTTCCATGGCTAGTTTTCGCCATGATACATATACATAACAGGATCGTATATCCTTACAAATTGTCCCTTATCGTTTTGCCTGTTTCCTCTTTATAAGTTTGTCTCCGTTTCTCATGATGTCCTTCTCTCCCCCCCTCTTTCTGTGGCCACCCACACCTCATTTTCTCTTCTTTTGTCTTCCATAGTGACCACGCCCCGTCCTGGGCTCCTCCCGTGGCATGGCCTGTGTCACTGTCCAGCTCGGATACAGCTATGGCTACTCTGTCTCTGCCCCAGCACTCACGGATCTGGTGACCTCACAAGGACCACAGGCCTTCTCAGGGGAAGCCCTGCAGTAGCTGTCTACACTTTCTGCCCTGGACAATTCTGATTAGGAAAGTTCTGGAAAATGTCATCCTCTCTTCTACCCAGTCCTACCCAGCTCTGGATGCTTCACCCTCAGTGTCCCCAGGAACCAGAGGGTTCCTACAAAGACCAGTTTTCTGATGGAAAGTCTGGGTCAGTCTTCTACAAACTGCCTCCCTCCATAGCACAAAAGATCTCTGAAATCCCCAGGCTGGAGCTATTAGCAGGCCTGGGGCTGCCACATTAAAGGGCTTGGGGGAATGCAGGTGGCTCGTGTCTGTGTTAGAAGACCAGAACACAGCTCTGGTCCCTCTCAGCCTACAGCAAAGATCCTATGCAGCCCACATCAGCACCCAGAGTCACTAGGACAGAGGCATGAGCCTTGGTGCACAGGGGCTGGGTGGGGCGTCAACAATGCAAGGGCAAATTTGTGGGGTTACATTGACCAGGCTGATGCAGAGGACTGAGAAGCCCAGGTGTTTTATGAATGGGTTATTAAAGTCGTTCTCTTCAGACACTGACTGTCTCTGGGCTTGAGTGTGTTGATGGCCGTGCTTCCACAAACGCTGCCTACAGAAGACCAAACCAAATACTTAGGGTGGTTTGAGTCAGTGTAGAGAAGACTCATTAGGCTTCTCCAAGAGGTTGGCTGCACCCACTCAGATGAGGACCGTGCCTCCAACATGCCGCAGGCTTCCTTACCTTGGCAGTAGGGAAAATCGTAGGCTCCTGAGAGACATCTGTCACACCGCCTCCCCGTTACTCCAGGCAGGCATTCACACTGGCCAGTCTCTGGGTCACAGGGCACTGGATAGGATCCACTAGTTGAACACTGGCAAGCTGCAAGAAAGAGCGGATCAGACTCGGGCATGCATTAGAGTACATAGGGCAGAGCCCTGGACAGGCGCCCTCAGGTAGGGCCAGAAAGACACAGATTCAAGTTCCAGATTCACGTCTTTGATTGCGCTAAGCCTCATTTTCCCCTCCCTTACATGGGGCTGATTCTGAAGTCTAAGGATTAAATACTTGACAGGTAAACCACGCCCCTCGCAGTCAGGACTTACGAGGACAATGGTTTTGCTGCTATTGTTAGTTTCATGCTCAGCAAGACTGACGGTGGAAAAGGGGGGCTCAGGGGGCACTGCTCATGTTCAACAATGGCACTCAGAGGAAGAAGAGAGGAAGAGATGACAAGACACATAAGTCACTTGAGGGTGGATGTCAATGCCACATCCCACTGGGATCAAACTATCCCACTGGGACCAGCTTGTGAATGTCCCCAGTTTCCTTTTCTCTTCATATTCATTTTCTCATGGTCTAGTGTAGTTAAACCATCATGGAAAGGGTTACACAGGCTGGGCAGGGAATGGGTTGGGAAATCCATCCAGAGTCCTTTGTCCTGTGGCAGCATCTCTGTCTAAATGAGCAAATACTCAGGCAGAGCAGAGAGGAGGGATTCTGCCTGTCCCGCCCCAGCTGCGTCAGGTTCCTATGTCTGCACTTACACTCTCACAGGTCTACACACAGGTCTCTCACAGGTCTGCCACTGCCCGGTGTCACGCCCCTTTGGACTGTGTAGACCCTACTGCTGGGAGAGGAAGCCAGGGTGAATGGCCTGGCTAACTTCTTACTGCCAAGAGTCTCCCATCTTTACAAGGTCTGGAAGGAACTGGAGAGATGATCTCACGGAATCTCACAGTTACATGGTAAGGTTCAGAAGGTAAAAGGCATTCTCGAAGTTACTAAATCAGTCTATGAAGCAAAGGGTTCCTCCCCGCCTCCCAGCCACCGTAGGATCTCACTCATTTGGGTCAAACTCGTGTGTGAGTGACCTGCTTAGCCTCACTGGACCTCAGTCTGTCCTCCTGTAAACTGGAGTTGATAACAGATCTATCTCCTGTAGTCATTAGAGAATTATCAGCCATGAAGATGGGAAGCTATTGGCAAAGAGGAGTCCCTCCATGTTTGCTCCTTCTGATGTCTCTACTCCAATTTCTATCTCCCCACATGTGTCCTTTGACTACTCCATCCTGGATAAGTGGGTACGATGACTTAGCACTTCTGACTGCCAAGTTTTTATTCAGTGTGCTCAGTAAAAATTTAATTATATATGTATATATATAATTAAATACTATATAGTAAATATTAAATATATATAATAATTAAATATATAATAATTAAAATAATACATATTTATATATATAGTAAAAAACTCAATTGTGTGTGTGTGCATGTGTGCGTTTGAGACAACTTCATTTGCAAGGTCACCAGATTCCCACCCTAGTTGAGAACCACCATAGGTAAAGTCCCCTGTCTGATGTTTGTTGTGTACATAGACAGCCTTGGGATCTAGGAGACACACAACTAAACTTTAAGGCAAAGAGTCTTGAGGGAGCAAGATGGAGACCATGCTTTCTCTTGTCATTCTCTGGCAGGGTGTGGCCAGAGCTGCATGGGGACTCACTCTGAAGGGGCTTTTTAGTATGAATGACAGTCCCACCATGTGTCTGCCCTGCTGTCACCGCAAACTCTCCGAGGGAATGAACAAGGCTGCTCTCCCCATAAGCAAATGGCTTGGGAATCCAACAAGCTATAGTGACAGTTTTGGAGAACGTGCCACCACCCCCCCTCCTCCCCAGCATTCCAGCAGACAGCAACTGGCATTCCACTGCATTTAATGGTCGCATGGCTAGGTGTGTGTTGTGGGAAAATATAAAAACATGCATCCCTGATCTCAAAGAGCTAAAATTCCAGAAGAGGAACTAAAGAATCGGTGATGCACAGTTTCTCACAAAGCTGTGTATGAGAAACTTGCCTAATGTTCCCAACCTGCTGTTGGGAGCTACCTGAACAAGGACATGGATACTGTATGTCCCCACCAAGGTTCCTTCCTGGCCCTGTGGCCCTGCCAAGCCTCTGTTTGTAGAGATTAAGTTTCTAGAGAAATGTTCTCAGCCTCTGTGATTATTGTTTTCGTGAGTCAGCTTGGCTAGGCTGTGGTAGCTAGATGTTTGCTCAAACACCAGTATCAACATCACTACAAACAATTTTTATATGAGATTAACATTCTGATTGATAGACTTTCTAGACAGAGTATACAACACCCTGGGAGGCAGAGGCAGGAGAATTCATGAAAGTTTCATCTCAGCACGAACTATACAGTAAATTCTGGGCTAGCCTGATCCTCTCATAACCCCCTCCATCACACAAAAATGTAGACTTTAGGAAAATCAGGTTACATTCTATGATGTGAACCAACTTCATTGAGTCAGTCAACGTCCCTTAGAGGAAAAAGATAGGTTCTCTTAAAGGTATTCTGCCTACAGACAGTCTTTAGATTCAAGCTATAGCAGTCTCTAGCCTCCTGGCTTTCTTTACAGATCCTAGGCTTAACAGTCAAAAGCATGACTGTGTAAACTAACCTCTCCCTCCGTGTGCGTGTGCATGTGCATGTGTGTGTGTGTGTGTCCCTTCTGGATCTGTTTCTCTGGAATCAAATATAGACTTTGGTTCCTTTTAAATTTATCACCTATACTATCAATGTGGTTTCATCGGTTATCAATGCTAGCTTGCTTTCTGCAGGAGCAGACTCTGATGACTATTCTTTGACTTGGTTTGGGGGCTTCTGGAATTGGCTTTCTAGCCTATCTATAAAAGCATTGTTGACTCCATTCACCCTTCAGTGAAGGGATCAGTGATGAACACATCTTAATGGGACTGCACAGAAGCAAACACATTGCCCCTGTGAACTCCTGATCAAAGATGTATAAAGTGAGGATTTGATAACTGAGATGGGGTTTGGTTCCCTTTGGTTTTTGCAGCTAATGAATAAAATGGCCTTGGCTGGTTGTTTCTCATTGTGCAGGCAGCACAGAAGAGTTCTAGAATCTGATGCCCAGCTCACATAGCACAAACGACCCCACAGTTCTTGTGTCTTTCCCAGAGGAAGGCTGGATCTCCTGCAGCCCCCAGGCAGATTGCTGAGAACCCAGCTTTCAACCTAGTCTGGCAGAATTACAACACAAGTCGAATTCTCAGCCTTGCAAAGTAGCTTTAGGAAAAAAAAATCAAGGAAGGGATAGCGTAATCATAGCTGTCAACTTGGTGGGAAGAGGACCCACGCAGGACACACCCCTCTGGGATACGTGCCCTGCGTGTGCCCAGTGTACAATGCTATTTCTCCCACAACCAGGAGACATGGGTCCAGGAAGCAGACTCAGAGAGAGGATGTGGCGTAGAGACGTGCATGTGAGAGGAGACCAATTGTGGCAGTTTATAAGCTGCTCTAGCTATGCCATGGTTCCCAGGCATCTGGCTAGGTACCAGGTGAGGTAGTGATGGGAAGGTATGTTTTAGAAGAGATTAGACTTGGGTAAAGGAGACGACTTCAGAGCACTTCCTTAAATGAAAGGCACTGCTCCTCCAGACCTGTGTTCTGACCTTAAGAGGGGGCCAGCTCTGCACCAGGCTGCCAGCCTAGCCTGTGGATTTTAGCCCTTCCCGTACCCACAGTCCCCCGAGCCAATTCCTTACAATAAATCTCTCCGAATGTGCCCATGCCTGGGATTGCTGGGGTTGCTGGGGTTGTGAAGCCTGGCCAGTTCAGGCTTTCTCTTCTCCTGCCTTAGGGGAGTGAGTACAAACAGGAAAGCAAGCTTCAAAGAGTCAGGCAGCTGCCTGGAGCAGAGTGCTCTGCTGCTTTCCATGGACAGCACAGACACTGGCCCTTAGGGCCACAGAGGCTGCTCCAGGCCACGCGGTGGAAAAAAAGGCTTGACCTCCAACACAGGGCTATTTTAAATGACTCATTCCATCTGCCATGGTGCCTTTTCATTTTACTCCAGCCGCCCTCAGAACTGCCAAATTCCAAACCCCAACCCTGGCAGCCCTTCCACTACACTCTTGGAAACACGGTGAAGCTTTCAAACCAGTCTAATTCTCTTCTTTGTTCTAGTCTGGGTCCTTTAAGTTTCTGAAGTATTTGCTCCCCCCCACCACCTATTCAACATTGTTTAGGCCTAAAATACTTATATTTCTAAGGTATGTAAAACTAACACAGACTAAGTCCCCCTTGTGGTTTGAATCACAAATGCCCTAGACACTTGCTTATATGTAATGAGACATCTTAGGGGTGGGACTTGAGTGTGTGTGTGTGTGTGTGTGTGTGTGTGTGTGTGTGTTTGTGTGTGTGTGTCCTGTCTGGCCTGGAACTCTTTCTGTAGACCAGGTTAGTCTTGAACACTTGGAGACTCACCTGCCTCTGCCTCCCAAGTGACTGGATTAAAAGCATGCAGCCCCTTGCCCAAGTCTTAAACAAAAATTGTAATATACATCTACTTTGACTATGATCTGTCACATGAAATCTGATGTAGAAATGTCTTGGTGTCTGGCCAACAAACTTCTGATTTAGGATCAGGAAGATGGCTCAGGGATAAAGTGTTTGCCACACAAGACCAGAGAGTTCAATTCTTCATGTAAAGGCAGAAAGATAGCTGTCTGCAAACTTGTCCCCTGATGTTCATACAAATGCCTTTGCATGCATGAACTCCCTGGCATGCTAACACACACACACACACACACACACACACACACACACACATATACACACACACAAACACACACACTTATACACACACACTCACACACATACATCAAACATACACACATCAAACACACACACACACTCATCAAACACACACACAACAATGATAATAATTTTCAAAGTATATTTTAGAGTATATTGAACTTTCAAATTAGATCTACTGGACCTGTAAAAACAAAAGTTCAAGTGGTCAGGAAGCTTGGCCACCATGCTGTCCCCTGTCTCCTAGCCCCAAGGACAGTCCTACTCCACATAGAATGCCAAGCAGATGTCTATGAAATAAATGTGAATGGCCCTAGAAATCCTAGCATGAGTCCTGACCTGGACATGTTCCTGATAGGTGCTATCATGACCCTTACATGGTACCACTAAGGCAGCCACCCTCTCCACCTTCACAGCACAACACAGACAAGAAGCAAATTCAAGTACACAGAGCCCCTCATTACCGAAGCAATGCTTTTACTGCCTAGGATTTGGGGGTCTTCCTTTAGGAAAATAGGTTGGTACCTTACCAGTCAAATCCACAATGCCAACAATAGGTCCCACAACACATATCACAATCCACTTCTCTGGATCTGGACATAAACCTTAGGATATCCTAAGCCTTCCCAACTAACCGCCTTAGATATTTCTTAGGAAAAAGTGGCCTATAAAATGAAGGGCCAGTTCGAGGTTAAGCTGCACAAGGCTTGGCTCCAAGGGGTTCTCTGGGTCTAGCATGCACCTTTGTTTTGCTGCCAGGTGGCTGACAGCTTTCCCAGGGCCATCCCTTGAGCATCCCAGACCCCGGCCTTCTGGGGTGCCAGTCACAGGTCGGTGTGGCTGAGGTTTAAGGGAAGCTTCAGTGCCATGGGCCTTCAGCTCATGGTCAGAGGAAACCATTGTTCCCACACACACTCCACCCTACCCCTGTATCCTCTGCACCAGCAAACCACACTGGATCAGGAAAAGAAGTTCAGACAGGAGGAGGAAAGGAGGGAGACAAAGAGAAAAATGAAGAGGGTGGAGAAGAGAGACAGAAATGAGAGGAGGAAAAGTAAAGGGTGAGCCGTCCTTCCTTCTGCTGTCACCGACCCAGAAAGTCACCATTGTGTTGCTGTGCCTGAAGACAGAGTGCACAACTGAACACAAGTACACGTGTAAGTCTAGTACGTCAGTCTCTTATTGGTGATCTGGTTCCATGAAATGAAATTACAGGGTAGTTGAGTGAATCAAAGTAAAAATAAAACAATATGGTCTCGTACTTCCAAAGTCTGGAATCAATTAATTTAACGAAAAGCATAACTCCAAGTCTGCAGTCTCAAGAACAACTTAAAAGTGGTTCTGTTTTTGGGGTTGTTGTTGTTTTAAAATTCACTTTAAAGAAGTTTGGTTTTTTTTTTTTAACATCTTTAAAGCAATAAAGGGCAAAGCCATAAGAACCAACTTTAGCAAAGATATCTGATGTAGCATTTAGGGCAATGTTGATTTAATTCAGAAACACAATAGATTTAGTAATCTTTTCTCTAAAAGAAAAAGACCATTAAAGGCCCATAAGATGGCTCATTGGGTAAAAGCACTTGCTACTCAAGCCTCATGGCCTGTGTTTAATCCCAGCACCACAGAAAAAGCCAGTGCAATGGCTTAGTCAATCACAGAACCTGTCACAGAGCCCAGTGGCCTGAGTTTGATCCCTAGGACCCACACAGTGAAAGGAGAGAGCCAACTCCCAGGGCACAAACATGTGTACAAGTTAACGATAGATACAAAATTTATCTTTTTAAAAGAAATCAAGCACAAGAGGACAGAAACTGAATGTCTGTAGACTCAGATTCTTCCAGAATGTTCCAAACTTGAGGTAACAAACTGCAGGGTAGACTTGGATCCCACCTCTGGAATAAACAGCTGGTTTCATATCCAAGTCTAACAACAGTTATTTAATGAGCATTGCGGGATTCTGGGAAGGTGGACCACATGAGCAGACCCTTCTCTCCACTGAGAGAAAACACAAGATCAAGAATGGCGCTTGAGTGCCCAGGTCTAAGCCACACCCCCTCCGCCCTCACATTCTGAGCAGAACAGAGGAAGGAGCAGAAAAGAGGGCTGAGTGAAAGCATCAAGTCTACCTCCCATGCATGTGAGCCCCTCTCTCTCTCCACTTGGACCCACAGTCAGGGGCCAACAGGAGCTGAGGACAAACATGCACAGCAGGGACCCGTCTGCTAGTGTTCCACTAGCCCTGTCCCTCAAAGCCTCCAGTGAGCCTTGTCATTTTGATGCTTCCAGTGAGCTCCAAAGACTTTGGAAGACCTTAGATCGGTGATCCTCAACCTTCCTCCTAGTGCTATGACCCTTTAATACAGTTCCTCATGTTGTGGTGACCAACCATAAAATTATTTTCATTGCTACTTCATAACTGTAATTTTGCTACTCTTTATGAAACAAAATGTGAACATCTGTGTTTTCCAATGGTCATAGGCACCCCTGGGAAAAGGTCATTTGACCCCCAAAGGGGTCAGGACCCACGGCTTGAGAACCACTGCCTTGGAAGCAGACGTCCAAACAAACTGAAATAGAAAATTACTCAAGACGATAAATTCTTATATATGTATCAACTCTGACTCCAGTCTCTTAAAACAGGAATAAGCAACATTTTTATACGCTCAGCTATGGCAGGGTCAGACATTGCTTTTTAAGAAGAAAATACCACAGTTAGAGCCAAGTCCTTGGGGTACAGAAGGACACTCCTCAGACCACTGAGGACCTAACACGGTTGTCATTTCTTGGTTGTGGCACCCAGTTTTGCTTCAGGGGATCTGTCCTTCTGGCTTCACCCATGAGGTTTAGCTGTGTTTTATGCTATTCCTGCCTCCATGGATGTGGGAACTCAGGTTTGACTCACCAGGATCCCACGCCCATGGGACTGATCTCTTTAGTGTAAATCTTTGTGGGTGTGCCTTTTGATTTTCCAGAGTTAACAAGAGTTGCACAGAGAGGGGAGGAGATGGTTTCAGTCGCCAACTATTTTGTTTTTGTTGAAAAGATGGGAACTAAATGAGAATACCACGTACTCCAGTGGATTTATAGAAAAGTAACTGGAGAACTCTCTGTCTACCTCATACTCCGGGAAGGAGAGTGGGAGACAGCCAGCTACAGGACACTTCTCCATCACAGACCCATTCTAACGCTTGGAAGAGGGCCACGGGATAAAACAACCCACCGGTTCTCACCGTTGTCCCCAGACATTGCTAGGCTTGTATTCAGTTACTGTGCATGATGTGGATGAAGGCCACGCCCCTTTGATTGACTAACTCCAGTCATCTTCTTATTTACCAGTCTCGGGTTTAAGTTAGCAAAATGCGTTAGTCAGTTTTTTTGTTGCTGAGACAAAACGTTCAAGTCAACTTAAAAAGGAGAAAAGAAGGGTTTATGTGCAGTGTGGTCCCATCCAGGAGCACCGACCCTTTTTGCTTTGATCTTGTGGTGCAGTTGAACATCTCACATCCTCAGCTATACCACAGGTAAGTCCCTGTAGGTTGGGACCATGTTGGCCTTCTGAAACGGAAGCCTTACCTCCAAGCTCCCTCCCCTCAGCTCCTCATGTACTGAGGCTTAAAGCAACAAAGGAAGTAGCCTGCAACATCCTCTAAACCTTCACCACTGGAGAGATGGCTCTCCGAAACTGGTACTGTGTACAGGGGCAAAGTTACCCAAGCAAACTCCATAAGCGGTTTGACCCAGAATGCACTGGATCGGGATTCAGACGGGCACACCTGTGCTCCCATAGGAAAAGTTCATGTTCTCACTTCTGAGTGTACATCTGCTTCAGGTCAAGGTAGAGAGGGAAAGGGTTGCCTTCTCCTTATTCCTCTCCTCATACCTTCCAGGTAACCCAGGAACCAGGAAGGGACAGCTGAGGCCCTCTGTGGCTGACAGAGATGGAGACAGAGAAATGAGAGTGGCCCATGAGCAGAGTCGGGAGAAGAAGAGGGGTCTGGAGCATGGCAAGCAGACACATTAGGAGAGGATCACAGGCTCCTACGTGATGTAGAGGAAGAGTGAGCAGAGGCAGAATGGAAGAATGCCGTGTTTGAACAAGACACTCCTCAGTACCAGAAACTCGGCACATCAGTGTACATGTGGCCCTCACAACAATGGGGACAGTTCGAGTCTGTAAGGGATGGTCTTGACTGCCTTGAAGACCCACTCTGAACATGGGCTCTACCCTTCGGTAGCAGCCTACATAGAAGGACATGGGAAAGGGGAAGCCTCATGGTTTTGCTGGCTTGGACTTCATTCTCTACAAAGCTCAGCTACCTGGTGGCTTCTGACAACTGTTTCCTCCACAGATACTAGAATCTGCTTCTCCGTGCTCCAGTGCGGACGAACGGCTCTATAGGAATCCTCCAGGACTTCAGCAAAGGTAGGGACTGCCGAGACATGCAGTCTGGTGGCACCCTGTCTGTCCTGTCTCCTTCTCTTGTCCACCTGGCAGGTTCCTAAACTGTGGCACCACTGACCCTTCAAAGCTAGGACTTGAACCTGAGGTGACCACTACCCAACCCAGGCACTTGACTATCATAGAGGAGGAAGGACAGAGTGGGAAAAAGAACGGTCTCAGGGGACAGTAGATGTCACATCTGTATACAAGGCAGGTTAAACCACGGGCTATGGTGCTCTGACAGAAAGGCTATCTGCTTCCTCAGGAGTCCAACCTGGGAACCAGTGATCATCATCTCTGTGGCTTACCCTCTTACCTTGGCATATTGGGAATGAATAGGACCCCGAACGGCAGGAGTCACACCGGGGACCCTCAACCCCAGGACGGCACAGGCACCTGCCACGATCGTCACATATCTCGGGGAGAACACCTTCCAAGTTACAGTCACACCCTGCAAAGAAAGAGACTGTCAGAGAGACCACTTCACGCTTCTCCCAGGTTACTGCCATGTAATAGAGACTGAAAGATTTACAGCTAGCCAGCCTCCTTAACCCTTAAGACATCACTGTAAAGGGAACTAGAATAAGGATTGGAAAGGTCATAGGTACCGCCTATAAACATCCCAGAGTGGAACTGGGTTTGTAAAGTAATCACAGTCGCTCAACATCTACACCTGTGAAAGGCTTCTTTTCCTCCCAAGCTAAATGCTAGTACAGAAGAACTTCATTTAACAGATTCCTATGTAATAGAACTTTTAATTCAATGTACTTACATTTTCTTTTGTGTGTGTTCGTGTTTGAGTGTATAAGTGTGTGTGTATGTATGTGCGTGAGAGTGTGTGTGTGTGTGGTGCGTGTGTGTGAGTGTGTGTGAGTGCATGTGTGAGTGTGTGAGTGTGTATGTAAGTGTGGGTGAGAGTAAGTGTATGTGAGTGTGTGGTGTGTGTGAGTGTGTATGTGAGAGTGTGAGTGTGTATGTGAGTGTGTGTGTGAGTGTGTGAGTGTGTGTGTGCGCCCATGTGTGTGTATGTGAGTGTGTATGTGAGTGTGTGTGAGAGTGTGTAAGTGTGTGTGAGTGTGTATGTGTGTGTGAGAGTGTGTGAGTGTGTATGTGAGAGTGTGTGAGAGTGTGTGAGTGTGTGTATGTGAGAGTGTGTGAGTGTGAGTGTGTATGTGAGTGTGTGTGCGCCCATGTGTGTGTATGTGAGTGTGTATGTGAGTGTGTGAGAGTGTGTGAGTGTGTATGTGAGTATGTGAGTGTGTGTATGTGAGTGTGTGAGTGTGAGTGTGTATGTGAGTGTGTGTGCGCCCATGTGTGTGTATGTGAATGTGTATGTGAGTGTGTGTGTGAGAGTGTGTGAGTGTGTATGTGAGTGTGTGAGTGTGTGTGTCCGTGTGTGTGTGAGAGTGTGTGAGTGCATGTGTGAGTGTGTGAGTGTGTATGTAAGTGTGTGTGTGAGAGTGAGTAAGTGTGTGTGAGTGTGTGGTGTGTGTGAGTGTGTGTGTGAGTGTGTATGTGAGTGTGTGAGTGTGTGTGGTGTGTATGAGTGTGTGAGTGTGTGTGAGTGAGTGTATATGTGAGTGTGTGAATTGTGGTGTGTGTGTGAGTGTGTGAGTGTGTATGTGAGTGTGTGTGAGAGTGCATGTGTGTGGTGTGTGTGTGAGTGTGTGAGTGTGTGTGTGAGTGTGTGTGTGCCTGTGTGTGTATGTGTGTGTGAGAGTGTGTGAGTGTGTATGTGAGAGTGTGTGAGTGTGTATGTGAGTGTGTGAGTGTGTATGTGAGTGTGTGAGTGTGTGTGTGAGCCCATGTGTGTGTATGTGAGTGTGTGTGAGAGTGTGTATGTGAGTGTGTGTGTGAGTGTGTGTGTGTGTGAGTGTGTGTGTGTGTGTGTGTGTGTGCCCATGCACGCAGATTTATCAGATGCCTTCACCCTTCATTTGTCTTTAGTCTAGAACTTCACCAAGAAGGCTGAACTCACAGGCTGGAAGCTCCACAGACTGACTATCCCTGCCTGCCATCTATCTCACTGTGGCTCAGAGGATAGGCATCTAGCCAGTTACTTTTCTGTCAACCTGATATAAGCTAGAGTCATTTGGGAAGATGGATCCTCAATTAAGAAAGTGCCTGTCAAACCGCCTGTGAACAAGCCCGTGATGTGTTTTCTTAATTAATGATTGATGTGGGAAAGTCCAGCCTATTGTGGGGACTTTCACCACCAGGCAGAGGGTGGCCCTGGGTTCTATAAGAAAGCAGACCTAGCAAGCCAGTAAGCAGCACCCCTCTGTGGCTCCCACATCAGCTCTGCCTCCACTGCCTTTTCTCAGCCATGGACTGAGTGGGGGGTGGATAGGACGCCGAATGGCAGGAGTCACACTGGGGACCCCGGGACAGAACAGGCACCTGCCACAACCGATCGTCTCACATCTCTGGAAGAATACCTTCCAAGTTACTGTACCTGGGTTTGTAACATGAAAGAAACCCTTTCCTCCGGGTTGCTTATGGGCACAGCGTTCTATCACCGTGAGAGACCCAAGCCAGGACAGGCCTGTGCCACGGCACCCAGCTCTCTGTGTGGTTATGGGGGACTGAACAGGTCCTTGTGCTTGGAGGAAGGCATTCACTGACAGTCTCGGAGGGTGCCAAACTTGGCTTTCCGGGTTTCCATGGGGTTGCTTTACACAGTGTCCCAGACAGGAAGCTTTCAGGCAACAAGGCTGCTGACAGTACACCTAATAATACGTGCCCGCCTCGGGACCTTTGCTCAGACTGTAATATCCTCTGTCTGGAGTGTCCTGTGTGTCCTGCCACAACAGCTTTCTAGCTTACAACTGTCTATGAGCATGACTACTCCTTAGAAGGTCTCTAGGTCTTCCTGTCTGTGTAAACAGAACCCCTCCCTCCCCTCTCTGCTTTCTCAGTCTCCATCTCAGCTGAGATTGTCTTTCACTTTGCTTTAGAACTCTCTCACTGGGAGGCGGCAGGAGTCTGAGGCAGCTCATTGGCCTGAGACCTCTGAGCCAAGGTTGCCACAGGCCTTTCAGCTTTCTGCTCTAACCCTCTGGAAATCCCAAGAGCACCACAGAGAAACCCAGCCAGGCTGCCTCCAGGAGGAGGGTCACATGGAGAGAATCCCTCTACCCACGTAGACCCTTAGCAAGCACAGCAGAGCTGCCAGCAGGTTGTGGACTTGAAGGAGAGACCTTTGGTTGATAAACTACTGTGTTCGTAGCAATCTTTCATTACAGAGTGAAGGCCCTGTTAGCTTGGATCCTTTGCCACCATATGGGACCCAGGTGCCATCAGGTATTTCCCAGGAAATGACATTTCTCAGCAACGAGCTTCTTGTTTGACTCCATTGTGAATATATGAGTAACGGAGTTAAGCACGAGCCTTTTAAGATAGGTATACATGCTATAGTCAAATGACATCATTGACAACCAGCCAGTGGTCATCAACAATGATTCAGGGGTGATCAGGCTAGCTTTGTAGAAGACTAGATGGCTAAGTACTGTTTCCCACACTATGTTGGGCAGCCTACGCACATATGGGTTATGGCTAGAGCCCTGCAGGGGGCCCCCTTTATGGATCAACTATGTGGGTATCCAAAAAGGAATATGAATAAGGTAGTTCCCGTGCACTTATCACAAAGCCTTACAAGGCCCAAGGAGGGTGGCCATATTGGGAGAGAGGGAGGAAAGGGGAGCCAGAGCCCTTGACCCCTTTTGGTCTGGGTTCATGTTTTAGGGTCCTCTGCATACCCTGACCCCGGAGCAGGTGGTACAGTCCCACTGTGCTCAGCACACACAGAAACCCACAGAAAATAACATTTAGCTGCATGGATGGCAGTCCTACACTGGAACATAGGAACTGAGGAACCCAGGAATGAATTGATGTGGGCGACCCTCTCAGCAGGGTCACCTTGGCCTGCAGTTCTTTGCTCCAGTCTCAAAGGTCCAAACCCAGACACTCACGTGCCCCATGTGCTCTGACTAGTGGGGCTACTAGAGTCCCTGGGTCCCTGGAGTAGGTTGAAGGAATGAGCAGCCAGGAGGACAAAAAAGCACATTGGTGTGTTTCATCTACCTGGCCTATGCCTGAACCTCTGCACATCCAGTCTTGCTGGGCAAAGGAGTGACTAGGGAACATTCCTCCATCCCCAATGAGGGGATGTGGCCAATGGTCAGAAGTCAGAGCCACAGCCAGCCACAGCCAGCCACAGCCAGCCACAGCCAGACACAGCCAGACACAGCCAGACACAGCCAGACACAGCCAGACACAGCCAGACGCAGCCAGACACAGCTCATAGTTTGCCCCACTCCATTTCAAAGCACTACACAGATTTGCTGCCCCCTCCTCTTTCCCTCAGTGCCCTGGACAGGAAGGGGTTAATGGTCTATGCTGAGGGTAAATCACTCAATCAGGAATCAGACCTAAAAGACACCCTCACCTACTTCCCCAGGTCTCAACAGTAATTTAACACTGTTGTCTGGAAATATTTTTTTTATAAATCATTACAATACTAATTATGGACAAAGGGAAAGGAAAGGACACTCAGAAATGCTCACTTGTTGTAGGTCACAGGGCCAGGAAGACAGTATGTGTGGCCAAGTATGCCTGACTCAAAGGCGAACATCTGTTTTATTATACTAAAGATGCGAACGGAAAACAATTTTGAAAGCAAGTGTCAGGGTCTGTTCTAGATTAAGGAACATTTCCAGGTCAATCGCAAACAGCAACATTTGCCATCTATCTGTTTATTAACTCCTAAATGTATACTGGCTGACACAGAGACCTAGCTGAGTCCTTCTCCTCACAAAGGAACCACTCGTGTACGATGGAGAACTTCTCTGCAAGGGTTAAAACTAGATAATGATCTCAAATTTTCTAGGCCCTCCCTCTTCTCCTTTGCCCTTAACCCTTAACCTTTCAGACAAAAAGTGAATGACAATTTTGTAGAATCATTTGTCTAATGTAATGATTGGAAATAAATACGAGAGGAAATCAGAACAACAGTACAGTATTTTCATGACCCCTGACTGTTCGTGCTTACAGCTGACAGTTGTTTAATTTGACAAGAAGAGCTTTGGGAGTGGGGGTTCAGATCATGGAGCTGACTCTGTAGTGGCAGTCCCCATACCTTTAGACTCCACCAAGTAAAGATTAAAGTCACTCAGGAGGCAATCGTGTCTGTAATGAACATGCTCAGACTTTATTTTACTATTATTCCCTAAATCAGTGGTTCTCAACCTTCCTAGTGTTGCAGTGACCCCCCAAACATTAAATTTTCATTGCTTTTTTTAACCATAATTCTTCTGTATTGAATTGTGATGTAAATATCTGTGCTTTCCAATGGTCTTAGGTGACCCCTGTGAAAGGTTACTCAACCCCCAAACAGGTCTCAGACCCACAGGAGGAGAACAGCTGATATAGTGTTAACAACTTAATAGCATTTGTTTTAGATATTTTTAGTAATGTGGTAACATGGAACGATGCGTATAGCTTACATGAATAATGTGTCATTTTACATAAGGCACAAGCTTCTGCAGATGTGGGTGACTGAGGTGGTGAGTTTTGAAATGCATTCCCTGCAGACACTGAATTGCAAATAATGCCACTTTGGTACACTGATGATTTTGAGTCAAATGCTCTGGACGACAGCTCCAGGAAGGACTATCCTCCTCCATTTACCTAAAGCAGGCCAGATAACTTCCCATGAGAAGGGTACTCCTTCTGAACCAAGAAAGAACATTCTCAAGGCCAGAGACAGGAGGCTGACGGAAACCAATCTGCGCAAACAACTCTGCAGAAGTCGCTCCCGTCATCCTTTACTTCCTTTGTGCTTCCTCACCGCTGCCTCACTGCTCCCCACCTCAGAACAGGCTCCCGGCCTTGTCAGACACCACAATCTATTGTTCTCTGTGCAGCAGCTCTACAGATCTGGGGACCTGACACTTTCATTGGGTCTTCGTTCTTTCTTTCGACGGCTGTGTAGACAGGGAAATGTGTCGCTGTTGTCCTGTTAATCTGCCTGTGCTGGGTTAGCTCTGACTTTACTACAGAGTCCAGGAGGATGGAACCAAGTTTGCCCTCCTCTGCAGAACTGATGGACCAAAAGCACATTCATGACGAGAGAAGCTTGGAGCTGAGACTGGACCCAGCACTACCCTGACAGCTCCTTACTGGAATCTCATGAGAGCCCAAGGACACAGCTTTGCAGGCTGAGAAGGTCACATGAAGGGGACATTTCACTGTGAACTACAGCCTTGGGATTAAACTACACACTGGAGACTTTGAGGAACTTGGAGTCTCCCTAGCATCCAAATTCAGGGAATCCCAATTTATAACTAAAACAGAAAAAGAAAAGGAAAAAAAAAATCCCCATCCACTAGGTCACAGCGATTTCCTCTCAGAAAAGTCCCTTGAATCCTCGTCTCCTACCAGAGTTTAGAGTTCAGAGCCTCATCCTTCTGTGTCTTATTTTGGGGACCCAGGAAGTGATCTGTGTTCAGTCTTACTAGGGTATTTATTATTTATGTGTAGAGGTGAAAGATACACAATCAGTTCTCTCCTTCTGCCGTGTGGAACCAGATATCAAACTCATGTCATCGGGGTTGGCAGTAAGTGTCTTCGCCCTGAGCCATGGCAAAGCCTCTGCACCCAGTCTCACCCTACTACTCCACTAGCAATCTTGTCAGACTTCCTACTTTTCAAATTACTTTCCAGTGTTGAGTCCCGTGGTGGTGACACAGAGCCTCGGGACACACCCCCAAAGCCCTCCATACTTGCGACAAAGAAGAGCTTTTAAAATATCCCAGGTCGGGGCTGGGGATTTAGCTCAGCGGTAGAGCGCTTACCTAGGAAGCGCAAGGCCCTGGGTTCGGTCCCCAGCTCCAGAAAAAAAAGAACCAAAAAAAAAAAAAAAATCCCAGGCCACCATCTCCTCAAGATGCATTCTAGTCAGCTGCTGTGAGATTACCCTCATAAAGATGCAGATCTGTTTGCTAGCGGTGCCCCTCCATGAGGCCTGGCTGTGAACTGCAAAAGTGCATATTTGAATCCATCCATGCAGCTCTTTCTCTCATCCCCTCAGAGCCCCCCTGCTCCCCCAAGTTCTTCCACCCTCTCCACAGTACAGCCCAGGGGTCTTCCTGTCATCCCCTCCCTACCCCCTCCGCCTCTTTTTCACTGCTTCTCTGTTTAGCCAATTGTTCTTTATGCTCCAAGACTCACCTCAAATGTCTTCCTCCCTGTTGGGGAAGCCAGAACTTCCAACCCACCTACATGCCCCTCCCTTCTCCTTTCCTTCCTCCCTCCCAGCCACCTAGCTGCAGGAGAGACCTTCTTGCTCTCTTAGCTCTGGGTTCTTCCTGCTCACGGGTCTTACCTTCTGCTCCTCTAACTGCCCACCTGTCCATGTCTCCTGTGGGTGGGGAGCTCCCGGGAGCAGGGGCTGTGCAGTGGGCATCACATCATCAAAGCTGAGTGAATGGAGACTGTTGCAGAGTCGAGCCTGTAATTAACTCGCACACACCGTTCCTTCAGTTCTATTTCATCAGCAGAGCCCCTAGATAGAGCTATCACAGTCCATCTCTCTCCAAGCCACAGCTGCCAGGTCTCAAGCCCTCAGTTATAGCCCCAACCCACCTGCCCAGCCTGGAAAGAGGTGCCCCCAGGAAAGCAGGAACCAGAGAGCATTGCCCAGTACCTTGGGGGTATTTAACACACCTGCTAGCCCCAGCCACTGGACTGACTTAGGACCTTGGCAATAGCAAGCAGCTTTCTTACAAAGTGGATAGGGAATTGCAAACCTTTTCATAATCTCTTTAGGAATTCTCCCCTAGTAATTTTCCCCTAAAACAGGTCTGGGCCTGTCTGCAGCTCTGATGAGCTGCTCTAGAGTCAGCCCAGATTGCCCTGATTTCCCAGACATGTGGGCTCTGAATGCTTTGGCTTTCCTTCTCACTGATCCTTGATCTTGGAAGACTAGAGATATCTGTACACTTGTGGTCCTTGAGCATACACTCCAAGGGAATAATAGACCTCCCTTGGTCACTTCTAAAGGGATCCCTTAGACAAGTGTCCGTGACAAATCTGCTTCCTAGTGATAATGCTCAAGTGTATATGTCCCTCCATCTGGAAAACCCTAATAATATCCAGCTGTGAGATAAAACGGAACCTAAGAGCAGTCAAATCTGCACAGAGTGCCCTGACTATAATCTCTTCTCCAGCGTCTGGAATCACTGGTTAAGTGTAGTCATTCCTTAGGACCAACGGGGGATCCCCTCAACCCTTGAGAGTTTAAAGTCCCTAGATGCTCAAGTTCTTCATCTCAAATGACACAGTATATGTAGCCTTTGAATACAACCCATGTGTGTATTTCCTCCCTACACTTTAAATGACAGCAAGACTGCTTAAAATACCTAAGACAATAGACTTCTCTAAGGCATTAAAACTAATGACAACAATTCTGTATAAACAATATAAATGCATTCTAATAACACTGGTGTGAGGAGGTGTGTATATAATGTGTATGCATGCTGTGTGGGGATATATATACTGTGTATGTTGTGTGTATGCTGTGTATATAATGTGTATGCATGCTGTGTGGGGATGGTATATATATATATATGTAATATATATATTTATATGTTGTGTGTATGCTGTATATATAATGTGTATGCATGCTGTGTGGGATGGTATATATATAATGTGTATGTTGTGTGTATGCTGTATATATAATGCGTATGCATGCTGTGTGGGGATGGTGTATATATATATATATATGGTATATGCTGTGTGGGATGGTATATCTGTGCTGCCCTAGGTACGGAGATTAAAGGAAAACCTCAGGTTAGTCATTGCCTTCTGCCTTCTTTGAGACCGCACTTCATCTCCTCTGTTTGTACTAAGCTGGTCCATGAGCTTCGTGGGTTCTACTGTCCCCACTCCTGTCTCACCGGAGAAACACTGAGATTACAGTGTATGTGCTGCTCTACAGAGTCCAGGGCCCCAGGCATGGAGATTCCTGTTCACATGGCAAGCACTTTGCCCGTTAAGACATCCCTCAAGATGCATTCTTTAAGTATATTTTTGATCTTCAGTAGGTCTGTAGATGATACAGTCAGTCAACTGCTTGTGCCGAGTGTGTTTGTCTCAGTCTTGGCTGTGGTACAGGTAGAATGCACTCCAGCATTCTCTAGTAGAAGAACACTTCTGCTTGGGGGAGAATTGCACTCTCAGAGATTCTATTGTGGTCCTGGAGCTCTGTAAACTTTTGTGTAAGAGCTAAATATGTTCTAGAAAAACAAATATTTTTAGAACACAGCCAAGCACTTTCACTTGCATATCACCTGTGGATCCCTTCAGACCAGCAGTTGAGGACATGTGACAAAATCCATCGAGCCCCAAAGCCCAGATTCCTATCTGATCCCTCATAGCAAAGCTCAGTGACCACTAAAACAGGACTTTCTCCCAACTGAGGCAGTAAGTAGTTCTCAACAAGGAGAGGCCGTAAGTCAGCACAACTCTCCAAAATGCAGACCTGGGCTTCCTCCCAGAAAAACACACATTGAGCTTGTGAGTGTAGGCGGGAGTGTGTGTGTGTGTGTGTGTGTGTGTGTGTGTGTGTGTGTGTGCGCGCGCGCGCGCGCGAGCGCATGCTTGTGCATGTATGTGGGAGGTGCATGTGTGTGTATGAATATGTATTGGGGTGTATGCACGGGTGTGTATTGTGTATGTGTGTAAGTATATATATGTGGGGGGTTACGGTTTTGTATGCATATGTGTAAGTGTATATGTGTGTGTGTGTGTACAGGGGTATATGCATGTATGTGTGGGTCTATACATGGGTTTATGTGAGGGGTGCATGGATGTGTATGCATATATGTGTGTATATGTGGGGTGTATGCATGTGGGAGTGTATACATGGGTGTATTGGGGGGTGTATGGGTGTGTATCTGTGTGTGTGTGTGTATGTGTGTGTGTGTGTGTGTGTGTGTGTGCCTATTTTTAATGGAATGGATCTTAAAGCACATGTCTGGTTAAGAACCACTATAAATGAGAACACAAATTCTTCCAGAGTCATTCAGAATTCTCAGGGTTAGAAGGAGCCCAGCTTCATCCAGCGCTCTGCTACGCTGGATGTGCTAGTAGCTATGTTTGTACTTCTATTATGTTCTGCCAATAATCAAGTCCCAAACCTGGTGTTTTTAGAATTGACTAACAGGGCAGGGAGATCAGTCAGTAAAGTGTGTGCTACATAAGCATGAGGGCTGAGTTTGAACCCTGGCAGCCATGTAAACTTCCAGGCACAGAAGCACATACTTACACTCCCAGTGCTGGGAGATGAGATGAGAGGATCCCAGGGGCTTACTGCAGGTCACGCTAGCCAAATTGCTGACTTCCAGGTTCAGAAAGAGACCTTGTCTCAAAGTAAGGTAAAGAGCAACTGAGAAGGACACACAGCCTTTGTGAATCTCTAACCTCCAGGTATGCATACACAGGAGAGCGCGCATGCACACACACACACACACACACACACACACACATACACACATACACACACATGCATGCACACAGATTCATATAGACTTATAAACATAAAAATAAGTAGTTAAAATGAACTAATAAGCCAGCAGCCTACAGTGGATCACTGTATCTTTGAATTCTCCAACCTCACTGCTAACACTCAATGTCCACCAGGCCATGTTTCAAGGTTTCTCTGCATTTTGTGGCGGACATCTGAGCTTCTCTCCAGGTTCAATTACCCGTCTTTCTGAGGTTGTCACAAGCTTCCTCTGAGAGAAGAAATTGAGTAACAAAGCAATTACTGTAAACGGGCTATCAGTGGAAGACCTGAACATTCTTGTGCGTTCCCAGTGTTTCTGCTCTAAGCTCCATTCTAGTTAATACACAAACGTTTGAGGAAATGCCTGCTGAGTCCTGCCGTGGGCATCCTGCTACAGACCCTCCCTCCACACTAAATGGATTACACACCTCATCCAGTGTAACCACCATCCTCCAGCCCACATGCCCAAAGCATGAAACAATACCTTCCTCACTGACACACAGCTCGCTGGCTTGGTCAGAGGAGTCAGGAGTGGGTGGAATAGAAGGCTGACTGAGCGATCCCCTGGTGTACCTTGGCACTCCTGTGACGCTTCCTAAGCTGACACTCCTGGATGACTTTCCTGCCTTCCTCCTCCACACCAAGTCCTTTTCACCGTCCTCATTCCCTGCTCCAACACATTTGCTTCTGATTTCACAGAACAAACAAGAAACTACCGGAGTACAAAATGCTTCCACAAGTGTCTGTGGTTGCCCCTGCCTGGGCTACTCCCACTCATACAGACCACATTTGGTTGGTAGCCTTTCCATTTCAATAAAGGGCAGCTTCTCCCTTCTATGTGTACAGCCCAATGCCCTGGAGCCAGTCTGGACTCTTCTCTCTGCACACAGTCTGCCCCCACTGTAGAAATCCCTCTTCAAGGTCTGCCGGCTCTCTCTGTGGCAGACATCCACCATGGTTCTCTCTGGGGACATCCAGCACCCGCCCCTCTGCTGTCATCTCCACTGATGCCTCCACTGATGCTTCTGATGATGGTCTCAGATGCCACCATTTTCTCCTGGATGACTGTGGTAGCCTCCCACTGGGTCTCTGCACTGCCCTTCTCCCCTGCAATTCATTCTCAGCACAGCACTGTAAGGCGCCTTACTTGCAAGTCCTCTCTGTGCAGAACTCTATCTCATTCCAAATACCAATTTTTCACAATAGCTGACAAAGACTGCCATAAGATTCTGACACGTCCCTTCCCAGCCATTCTTCTTTTCCTAACCATGATGTCACACGTATGGGCTGTCTGCTTACTGGGCATCCTGTCCTAAGGAAGGGCTCTGCTCTCCCTCTTTGCAAGACTATTTCAATTTGTAAACCTTGTTTTCCCCAGCCTTACCCTCTGACATATTTTCCCCTAAAGCACTCCACAGAGCCTGAGTTACCATATGACTGCAGAATTCCTGCCTAGATGCAGAATGGGGGCTTTGATGCTCACACACCTCGGATTACACAGCCTTCCGACCCCTCACCTGGTGTCATGAGCACCAGGTATCAGGCTTCCCAGTACCCCTGGGCATTCAGGACAGGGGCAGGACAGAGTTAAAAGAATTGAGGTCACTGGGATGTGCCCTCAAAGAAGAAATTGGACCCCACCTCTTTCTTCCTGTTTGTTTCCTGGCTGCCCTGAGGTGAACAGGCCTCTCCCATCATGTACTGTGCCTCAACATGCCCCAAACAACAAGGCCAACAGAGCATGCACTTTCCTCCTTATAACTTGATTTTATCTGACATCTTGGTCCAGCAACAGAAAGCAAACTAGCACAATAATAGAACCGTAATTTTACTGCGTGCGTGTGTGTGTGTGTGTGTGTGTGTGTGTGCATGTGTGTGTGTTATGTGTGTGCTTGCATATGTGGATGTGTGTATGGTATGTGCATATGTGTGAGCTTGCATGTGTGTGTGTTATATGTGTGCTTGCATATGTGCACGTGTGTATAGTATGTGTGTGCTTGCATGTGTGTGTGTTATATGTGTGCTTGCATATGTACACTTGTGTATGGTATGTGTGTACTTACATGTGTGTGTGTTATGTGTGTGCTTGCATATGTGCATGAGTGTATAGTATGTGTGTGCTGGCATGTGTGTGTTATATGTATGCTTGCATATGTGCACATGTGTATGATATGTGTGTACTTGCATGTGTGTGTGTGTTATGTGTGTGCTTGCATATGTGCATGAGTGTATGGTATGTGTGTGCTGGCGTGTGTGTGTGTGTGTGTGTGTGTGTGTGTGTCTGAGTCCCCACCTCTACCCCAGCAAACCCCATAGGAACAGAAGCTCTAAGAATTATGAGAATTTTTCTTGGTGCACTAATAAGCTTTTAGAAACCAGATTGGTGTTTTGATAGTGACAGTTGGAAACTTGTGGAACAAATGATTATTCTGTAAGTGCTGCACCGAATCCTCTGCTCCTACTCACTTCTCCACCCCAAAGGATGCTTCCTAAGCACACCTGTTGTTCTGAATCCAAGGCACCTGTTTCTGGCTGTGGTGCTCCCCAGCCTTCTGCAGGCCACACTGTGGAAGCAGCTTTCCCCCAGGTATGGATAACGAAGCTCACTGCCTCCCAGGCTTCATCCAAGCAAGTCTCGCTTCATCTCCTGAAATGGTCCAGGGGTGTGCAGCCCAGGTACCATAACAGGCCTGGCTAATGTATCTGTGTCGTGGCTCCCTCCAAGCCCTTCTCTCTTGTGCCCTACTCCTTCCTGGTATTACTTCCCAGATAGAGAACTTGCACTCAGTTCCTATGGGTGGGAGAGTTCCAGCAGGACAGAGAGGCTACTATGAATGGTTTTCGGGCAAACTAGTAATCTATAATCCCAACTCTATCCAGTGTTCTTGCATTAGGTAGTTCCCTTTCAAAAGACAGACTGCGATCAAGAATGGCCAGGAGACGTCTGCAAAAGCCTCACGGAACTCCAGAATTTCAACTGGGCTTGGCAGTACACTCAGAAGCCAGAAAGCGAATGGAACATAATATTTTCATTGACATTAAACCAAAACGATGCCACTTGCCTTTTATATTGCCAGCCATGGGATCTTCTGGATTCAGAGTGTAGTCAGGAAAGACTGGAATTCCTGCAGAGCAATTTATTTTAAAACACAAAGAAAGATTAAGGAGCTAGTAGCATGCACTGAATCACACTGAGCAGGAACAAGGCCCTCCCTCAGTGAAATCCAACATGTAGAGACTTATTCCAGGACCATCCTGGACTCTATGGCCAGTAGGCCTCCTAATCAAAGCCAGGCTGCTCCCGCACATCAGCAAACAGACATGGATGAAGTTTCACGCTTACAATCGCTAAGTCACTCGTAACAGTTGTGTCCGAGGAGTAGCTTTGCCTAAACACAAGTAGAATTTAGATATTTTAAACATAAGTTTAACTGCTTGGTTTTTTTTTTAATTAAAATTGAGAGTAGTTTAAAAAAAAACTTTTCTTCTAAGTTTTTCCCCTGGATTTTTGCTTATTCCATAAAAATAATTTGAAGTGCCTTCTTGTTTTTTCCCCACTAAAATAGCAAAGGCAATTACTTCTCTGCTCTAATCCCACAGTCACAGCCTGAATGGGTAAGGGCATGAAACAGTGTCATTGGCTTCAGGCATTGTGTCCTGTAGTGTATTCGATT